>NC_053028.1:537524148-537779493 GCF_003073215.2 Triticum urartu
GATGATTAGCAATACAAGGAAGAACAGCCTCGCGAGGTCTATTCTTGGCTGAGGGGATGAACTGCTAGGAGGAGTTCAGTCACCCTTCTCTCTCTCTCTCTCTGATTTCGATCCGATCCTAGATAGTTTCTCTCTTGGCTTCTAGATTCCCCCTTCTTGATTGCGATCCGATCTCCGATCTCCGATCTCCTCTACCCTGTGGGTGGCTAGTCCTATTTATAGGCAAAGGCCCTGGGCCTCTTCCCAAATATTGAGCGGGAAGGGCGCCAACAATTGGCCATTTTGAAGGGAACATCTGGTACACTTATCCTGACTAAAGTTGGTCCTCGCCTGCCAAAGGCTCTGGTGGTGACGCTGGCTTGGGCTCCACAATGACTTCCTCCCTGCCGTTGGACTGGTCTTGGTCTCGTTGCACCGAAACGGGTGCCTTTGCTTGATGCTCTCATCTGCGCTTGCTCCCTTTGCACCAAAGAGGAAAGGAGGACACTGCGCGGCTGGCGCCCGCCTGGCGCCTTTGGTCGTCATGGCTTGCATCATGGGCACCTCGTGAGGTACCCCGCCTTGATCTCTCCGCCTCCTCGCGAGCCAGCCTGATGAGGCCGTTCCTGAAGAAGCTCCATGCCGTCCGCCCGCGAGGCTTGACCCCTCGCGAGGGTCTTGGGTCTGTGTTGATGAAGATGGGCCGCGCTGGGCCCCCTTTTGAGCCACGCCGCGGGCCGCAGGCAGGCAAGTCTTGGGACCCCGGTTCCCAGAACACCGACAGTAGCCCCCGGGCCCAAGGCGCGTCCAGACTTGGCTGTGCAGGGAGGCGAAAGGGCAAGAGCGAAGCGCCGTGGGCCCTAACAGCCTGCGGCCTTGGGCGCCGCGTGGCGGTTGACTGGACGTGGGCGCCTCAGCAACCGCGCGAGTTGATAAGGGAGCGGCATCAGCCTAGGCTTTGCTTTTTGCTTTCTCCGGTTGCTGCTCAGATCCCTTTCTTGCGCCTCTCCTTCCTTCCTCCAAAATTTCCAGATCTACTTCGACTGCATGACCTAGGAAGCCATGGCGCCTCGTCAGTCCCTGGCCGGAGCTTGGTACTCGTCTGCCCTGGACTCGCCGAACGTGTCTGAGGCGAGCCTCGCCCGGTTGCGCCGGATGGCAGCGGCGCAGGGCATCGACGGGGCGAAGGTGTTCAAGGCCGGCTCCGCCACCCCTGAGGGCCAAGGGAGCACCTTCTATCCGTTCTTTGTAAGCGCCATTGCTGCTGGCCTGGTGCCTCCCTTCTCGGAGTTCTTCTTCTCTGTCCTCCGCCATTATAAGCTACAGGCTTTGCATCTCCACCCCAACTCCGTCCTTCTCCTGGCAATCTTCGCCTATTACTGCGAGGCTCACGTTGGGGTGCAGCCCTCAGTGGCCTTGCTACGCCACTACTTCTACCTCCGGACCTCTCACGGTCCTGCTTCCGCGTGCGCGAGCTTCATCGCGTACGGTGGCGCTATTGCCATTTCGAACCCCGGGAAAAGGATTGAGGGCTTCAGGAGCAAGTGGGTCTTGGTAGATGCTGGGCACATCCACCCTCGGCTGATCTTGCCCACGGAGCAACCCACGAGCTCCAGCGATTGGGGTCGAGCAGAGCTCGCGGACCCCCGCGCGAAGCTGGTGTTGGAGAAGATGGACGCGGATCTGAGGCCGGCCAACATGGCGGCGGCGAAGCTGACCGGCGCGTCGCTGCTGAGGGAATTCCTAGAGCACCAGCTGGCTCCGCTTCGGCAGTACTCACTTCCGATGTGGAGGCCCCATCCGAGCCCCGCGGCCTTGGCCGATGAAGATCTGGCTGCGGTCCTCCAATCTCTGGTCGGGGGCAATGTGGCGAGGTTGGAGGGCGCTCCTACACCCTTGTTCCTCCGCGACGACTGGGAGCAGGTAGTGGAGTCCATGCCCGTCTTCAACAGGGACGGGCCCGTGCCCATGGAAAATCCCGGGGAATCGGTGGACGTGTCCTCCGACGACTCCAGCGAAGAGGAGGAAGGAGGGGAGCGGGAAAAAGGGCCTGACTCCGAGGCGACTGACGGAGAGTCGAGGGCTCCCCTCCCCAGGTGCAGGTCTCGCGCTCTCCGCCTCTCTCCGAGCGATGACGATGAGGATGATGATGAGCAAGGCGGCGGGAGCTTGCCCCCGAACCTGAAGAAGGACAGGACCGGGCTAATCTCCCGCGGGTCTGCCCCGGCCCCGAGGTGGACCGCAGACGTGCCTTCCGCTCCCGAGCTTCCCAAGGTTGACCCTTCCAGCCGGCTTTCAGGCTTCAAATTTGGCAGGAGGATGCCTGAGCTCACTGGCGACGACCCGTAAGCGCTTGATTCTTGTCTTTATTTCTTGTTCTGCTACTGAGGCTTGACGTCCACATCTTTTGGACAGGCTGGCGCCCGCAGCAAAGAAGCCGAAGGGAGCTCCTGAGGTTCCATCCGTGGCAGCGCCTCTGCCCGCGAAGGAAGGTGACCGCGACGCACGGGCTTCTCCTGCCCGGTCGTCCTCGCGAGGCCTGGCTGAGCCGGCTGGGGCGAGCTCAGCCCCCATGGCCCAAGTGACTCCCGAGGTGCCATTGCCTGCTGCTGCCACTACAGCCGTTGGGGCGCAGTAGGCTCCGCCTCAGGATGCTGTGGTCGCGCTGCCGCCTTCTCCTCCTACTCCACCGACTGTTGTTTCTCCGACTCCTCCTGCCGTTCTGGATCATGCTGCTACTGAGCTGGACCGGCTGCGGCAGGATCTTCTTGGCGCCGACCCTCGCTTGGTGGCCGGGCGCTTGGAGCTGCCTTCAGGATGGATTCGCTCTGACGCTTTGATTCGGGCGGTGCTGGTCCAGGCCTCGACGGCTTGCGATGAGGAGAGGCAGGCCGTCCTTGAGGCGAAGGCTGCTCGTGATGCAGCCTTGAGGGAGGTGGTCGACATCCGTGGTAACTGCAAGGCGCTGGAGGACAAGCTGCAAGGCCTGCAGGACCAGCTCACGAAAGAGGCCCGCCTTCACCAGGAGCAAGAAGAAGGTGTGAAGGCTCGCGAGGCGGCCGTCAAGGAGAGGGAGGTCAAGCTCAGGAGGCGCCGTGACCGCCTAGGCACGCTGGAGCAGGAGTTGGGGGCGAGGAAGGTCGAGCTGGACAACAAGGCCCAGGTTCTTGCCGAGGACCGCGTGGCCTTCGCGGAGATGGAGGCGAAGGCTCGCTCCTCGCTGAGGACGCTTTACGACAGCGGCCTGGAGAGCTCGTTGGCTGGCGCCGAGGACGGCCCCGCCAAGCTGCTTCCCTTCCTGGTTCGCGCTCTTGAAGATGTCGCCCTTGGCCTTGGCCCCACGGCCGAGGCCGAGGCGCGTGTCCTGTCTTCTGCAGCGCTGATGCGGGTCCTCACCCACATCTACCTTCGCGATCCCGGCATCGACGTCGACAGCCTGCTGGAGCCAGTAAGCGGCGAGCGTGCCGCTGCCGCTGCCGAGGCCATGAAGGGTCGCGCGGAGGCTCTGCTGGGGAAGTTCCGGGCCTTCAGCACCAAGCCGAAGCAAGGCGCTGCCGACCCCGCTGCTCCATGAGGCGAACCCACTCTGCGCTGCTCCACCGCCGACAAGTGACTCCGTTGTGGCTCCTATCCTGCCTTTAATTCCTGCACATGTATCATGCCTCGGGGAGGCATTTAAACTTGCGTTTGGCATTGAGATAACAGTGTGGACTGTAATATTTGCTTTTGAATTCCTTGAAATTTACGCTTTCCCTACCTACTTGCTTATGTTCTACGCCGGCAGAGCCCGGCCCCGCGCATACCTCAGCAGCCGTTAGCCCCGACCGGAAACCAGGACGGGACCAAGGAGTGAGGGGCTACGTGACAAGTTAGGCTCCTGGGTCGCGATGCTCAGGAGTCCCCCTTGGCGCACGAACAGCAAGTAGGGAGGTGTGATGTGGGTGGATCTACCGTTCTACGTCTGCAGAGCCCGGCCGCGCGCATACCTCAACCGCCGTTAGCCTTTCGGAACTAAGGAGTGAGGGGCTACGTGACCAGTTAGGCTCCTGAGTCATGATGCTCAGGAGTCCCCCTTGACGCTCAAACGGCCTTCGTACCTTGGCTCCGCTCGGGGAGAGACGCGCGACGAACCAGGCCCGGGGGGCCTGGCTGGGTGGCGTGCGTCTTGGCGTGACCCAGGCGCAGCCCCCGTGCCAAGCCCCCTCGCGCGACACCCCCGAGGCGAGGCGTTACGATGAGGCTAGACACTGAGCTCTGGGCTCCCTGAGGTTGATGCGGCCCGGGGCCGCCCTCAGTTGTTTATCACCAGCGCGGAGCATAGCGCTTCCGTATGTGTACGGGCATAGCCGCTCCTCGACAGTGTTGTCAGCCAGCACGGAGCATGGTGCTTCCACTGGTACGTGGGAGGGGGCTCCCCTCCGGGAGGAGCCCCCGGGGCGTGTACAGCCCCGCCCTGACACGTGGCTGGCACGGTAGGGACTGGCGAGGTGTATCTGGGCACCCGTGAGCCAGCGCGGGACTCACGGGGCCCTACCTCTAGGTGGGTTGTGCCTGGCATTGGGCCTTATCTTGTGATGTGTCCCTGCAAATTTGGTTAGATGCCGGCACTCTACGTCCTTGGGTCCCGGCCCTCGAGCTGGTCTCAGCCGTCGCTGGTATGCCAGGTCGCGATGCTGTGGACAAGGCCAGAGGGTGAGGGCTGGAGAGCCAGTAAGAGCCCTGAGTCGCGATGCTCAGGTACCCCCCCCTTTAACGTGCAACTGGTCGGCATGGAGAAGAAGAGGTGCCGTGGACAGGCATCAAATAATCAAGCATGGTGGGTCAAACGCATAGCCGGAAATAAACGCAAAAGAGGATACATGCCACTGGGTCTGGCCCGAGCGACTTGGGGGATGATGCAGCCCGAGGGGCGCCCCCAACAAGGTAAGCTAACAACATAAAATAAAAGGGATACATGCCGCAGGGACGGACCCACGTGGCCTGGGAATAATACAGCCCTGGGGGGCGCTCCTAGCTGGAAATGAAACTTGAAAGATGTCACCTGATGATGTTGAGGACGAAGGAGTGTTGGCGTAGCAGACTCGGTGGGCTGCGGAAGCCGATCCTCACGAGCCCCCAGGCCCAGGGGCCTCGGGAGGCTCCGGAGGCGCTGGTGGCTCCTCGTGAACCATCTCCATCTCCGCCAGGGCTGCGGAACGCCTGGCCTCTTGAGCCTCCATGATGCCCCTCATGAGGCGCTGGTACGTGGCAGCCGCGTTCGGCAAGCCGTAAGGCATGAGAATGTAGCTGTGGGGTGGACCTTCACAGTGCCCCACTCGCGAGGGCCAGAGGCGCTCCAGAGAGGCGACTCGATTGAGCCCTGGTATGTCGATGCAGACGCGCAGCCCACCATCCTCGCCTGGATGGGGAGCCACAGCTGGTAGGCGGCGGCCGCCACTCATGACTCTTGACTCCTGTAGCTCCTGAATGGCCTTGCTGACGAACTCCTGAGGGTCTGGCCTTCCTTGCCTTACTCCTTCTTGAGGGAAACGTGCTTCGAAACACGCCTCTATGTGGTGCCCAAGCGCCTCCCTCGTGACCTTAGCCAGGTCGGTGGCCCTCCAGGGGAGAGCCTCCGAGTCCTGCCTGAGGAGGGTGCCGGGCGCGCTTTCCTATGCGATGGAAGGAGGTTCCCCCTGGGCAGGCGCGGGCCCTGAGGGGCCTGCCTCCTAAGGGACCGGGCCGGACGATGTCTTCTTCTTCTTGGGGGCGGTCTCGGGAAGCCTCCTGCTTCCGCGATCCGGGTCTTCCAGCGATGCGGCCTGAAAGGCTCGTTCCAGGGAACACACCACGTCCTTCTCTTCACAGGGCACCGTGATGACTCCACCACTTCCTGGCATCTTGAGGACGTTGTAGCCGTGGTGAGTTATGGCCATGAACTTGGCCAGCGCTGGGTACCCAAGGATGGCGTTGTACGGCAGGCGAATGTGAGCGACGTCGAAGTCGATGAGCTCGGTGCGGTAGTTGTCGCGTGCCCCGAAGGTGACAGGGAGGCGGACCTGCCCAATCGGGACCGTGGAGCCGTCGGTGACTCCGGAGAAAGGCTTGGTTGGCTGAAGCTGGTTGTAGGGCACTTGGAGATTGTTGAATGTTTCCACGGACAGGACGTTGAGCCCTGCCCTGCCATCGATGAGGGTCCTGGTGACCACCACGTTGCTGATGATTGGGGAACAAAGCATCGGGAGGACTCCGGCTGTGGCCGCACACTTGAGCTGATCTGCTGAGCTGAACGTGATGGCGCACGCCGACCACCTAAGAGGGCGCGTGGCTTCGAGCTTGGGGAGGACTGCATTCACTTCGCGGGCGAACTGCTTGAAGATGCGTTGAGAGGCTGGGGCTTGAGCCCCGCCCAGGATGCAGGCGATCGCGCGCGGCTGCTGGAAGCCCCCAGCCCCCTCGTCCTGATGGCGGTCCTCGTTTCTCCTTGGCTGCAGCGGCAGCGGAGGGAGGCCTGCGTTGCCTGGCGAGCGATCCTCGCGAGGCTGATCCATCCAGTCTCCCTCGCGAGGCGGGTCTTGCCACCGATCCTCGCGAGGTCGATCGTGCCACCCTTGGCGCGGGCAGTGGTCTTCCCAGTGTCCTGCGTTCCTTCCTCCTCCTCGACCGTAGCCCCGGTCACCGCGGTCGGGGCGACGGCCGATCCTTCCTTCTCGCACGGCTCAGAGCTCTTGACATTCGTTGGTGTTGTGGGTGTGGAGGTCATGGTACACATAGTACCGACTGCCCTTGGAAGATTCGGGCTGATCTCTGCCCCGCTTGGTGTCTGGTTCTGCCGCGAGCACGGCAGCCCCCGTGCGCTTCACATCCTTGGCCTTGGGCTTCTTCTCTTCTGGGTCCGCGGCAAGCAGCTTGAGGAGGGAGAGATGCCCTTCTTCAGCCCTGGCGCACTTGGTTGCCAAGTTGAACAACTCCAAGGAAGTGCACAGGTCTTCATGCATCGCTAGCTCCTCCTTCATCTTGACGTCGCGCACGCCGTCGGAGAAGGCTGAGATGATGGCCTCCTCGGTCACCTTGGGAATCTTGAGGCGTGCGTTGTTGAAGCGCTGAATGTACTTCTGCAGGATCTCTCCGGGTTGTTGCTTGATGCGGCGCACGTCGCTCACGGCGGGTGGCCGGTCGCGAGTACCTTGGAAGTTGGCGATGAAGCGGGTGCGCATCTCGTCCCAGGAGGAGATCGTGCCTGGAGCCAGGTTCAGGAGCCAGGTGCGGGCCCCATCCTTGAGCGCCATGGGAAACCAGTTCGCCATGACCTTCTCGTCTCCGTTGGCAGCTTTGATGCCCGGCTCATTGAGCTGGAGGAACACCACAGGGTCGGCCGTGCCGTCGTAACGAGGAGGCAGGTCTGGCTTGAACTTGCCGGGCCACGTGACGCTGCGTAGCTCGGTGGTGAAGGCACGGCAGCCTGCTGTGGCCACGGGAGGCCTTGGGTGACGGAGAGCTTGGTCTTGCATGTCCCCATGAGCTGCAGCTGGGAGCAGCGCGGGGTCTTGACATGCGGGAGCAGGAGCATGGTCGCGACATGCTGGAGCAGGGAGCGCCCGGGCAGCTTCTTGCGGGCGAGGGACTTCTTGGCAGCTCTGCTCTTGCCGCGCTGGCACCTGACGGAGCGGGTTCCGCCTAGGGGCCACGCGCCTTGGAGCCATGGCGCCTTCTTGAGGAGGAGGCGGCTGGGGCGCCCCGGAGCTTCGTCGCCCGCGCGGGGCGGGGTGCGGTGCAGCGGAACGGATGGCGCAAGAGAGCCCCCTGCGGCACGGACGAGCTCGGCGACGCGGTCGAGCCATTCTTCGTAGATGTCGTCAATGGGACGGTAGCGCAGGAGCTCGTTTGCCGCGATGAGCGCAGCTCGAGCCTCCATGGGTGCGCGGAGCGCGCGGGACGAAGAACCAGCTGGGATGAGCGAGGGAGTAGCGGTGCGGCCGTCTTGCCGCATGGACGAATGCTGAGACGACGCTTGCTGCTCGTCCCCCACCGGGCCGGTGGCGGCGTTGACGGCAGGTGATGGGGAACGGCGAGGACGCCCGCCGACAGGAGCCGTCTGGGCGATGCGGGAAGCGAGAGCGGCCCGGCGCTCGGCGCGGGCCCGACGAGCGTCAGACATGGACGCGATGGTCGGAGGAGAACGGGGTGGTGGAAGACGAATTCCGGCGCACCCCTACCTGGCGCGCCGAATGTCGGATTTCGGGTTCCGGAAGACCCTTGAGGTTTGAACACTGGGGTGCTCGCGGAGATTTTGCCTTCTGCCTACCTGCACCCCTCCGCCTCGCTAAGATCTAAGCTATGGAAAGAACAGCACAAGAGACGCAGGGTTTATACTGGTTCGGGCCACCGTTGTGGTGTAATACCCTACTCCAGTGTGTGGTGTGGTGAATTGCCTCTTGGGCTGATGATGATGAGCAATACAAGGAAGAATAGCCTCGCAAGGTCTGTTCTTGGCTGAGGGGATGAACTGCTAGGAGGAGTTCAGTCACCCTTCTCTCTCTCTCTCTGATTTCGATCCGATCCTAGCTAGTTTCTCTCTTGGCTTCTAGATTCCCCCTTCTTGATTGCGATCCGATCTCCGATCTCCTCTACCCTGTGGGTGGCTAGTCCTATTTATAGGCAAAGGCCCTAGGCCTCTTCCCAAATATTGAGCGGGAAGGGCGCCAACAATTGGCCATTTTCAAGGGGAACATCCGGTACACTTATCCTGACTAAAGTTGGTCCTCGCCTGCCAAAGGCTCTGGTGGTGACGCTAGCTTGGGCTCCACAATGACTTCCTCCCTGCCGTTGGATTGGTCTTGGTCTCGTTGCACCGAAACGGGTGCCTTTGCTTGATGCTCTCGCCTGCGCTTGCTCCCTTTGCACCACAGAGGAAAGGAGGACACTACGCGGCTGGCGCCCGCCTGGCGCCTTTGGTCGTCATGGCTTGTGTCACTGGCACCTCGTGAGGTACCCCGCCTTGATCTCTCCGCCTCCTCGCGAGCCAGCCTGATGAGGTTGTGCTTGAAGAAGCTCTGTGTCGTCCGCCCCGCGAGGCTTGACCCCTCGCGAGGGTCTTGGGTCTGTGTTGATGAAGATGGGCCGCGCTGGGCCCCCTTTTGAGCCACGCCGCGGGCCGCAGGCAGGCAAGTCTGGGGACCCCCGTTCCCAGAACGCCGACAACTATTACTCCACACATCGACCGCTATCCAGCATTCATCTAGAGAATTAAGTTCAAAAGAATAGAGTAACGTTTGAAGCAAGATGACATGATGTAGAGGGATAAACTCATGCAATATGAAATAAACCCCATCTTGTTATCCTCGATGGCAACAATACAATACGTGCCTTGCTGCCCCTACTGTCACTGGGAAAGGACACCTCAAGATTGAACCCAAAGCTAAGCACTTCTCCCATTGCAAGTGTCGGTGTCAAAACCGGCGGATCTCGGGTAGGGGGTCCTGAACTGCGCGTCTAAGGCGGATGGTAACAGGGGGCAGGGGACATAATGTTTTACCCAGGTTCGGGCCCTCTTGATGGAGGTAAAACCCTACGTCCTGCTTGATTAATATTGATGATATGGGTAGTACAAGAGTAGATCTACCACGAGATCGGAGAGGCTAAACCCTAGAAGCTAGCCTATGGTATGATTGTATGTTGTCCTACGGACTAAAACCCTCCAGTTTATATAGACACCGGAGAGGTTAGGGTTACACAAGGTCGGTTACAAAGGAGGAGATACACATATCCGTATTGCCTGGCTTGCCTTCCACGCCAAGTAGAGTCCCATCCGGACACAAGACGAAGTCTTCAATCCTGTATCTTCATAGTCTAACAGTCTGGCCAATGGAGATAGTCTGGCTGTCCGGAGTGGCTTTCAATGACGATGAGTCCGGTGCGCAGTATTGTCTTCGGCATTGCAAGGCGGGTTCCTCCTCCGAATATACCACGGAAGAATTTGAATATAAGGATAGGGTCCGACCCTGTAAAATAAGTTCCACATACCACCGTAGAGAGAATAATATTTCCACAAATCCAATTTGCTGATTTGTTTTGGCAACACGACATTATGTCACGGCCCAGTGATTATTCGAACCGTTTCCTTTAACTAGCCCCGCACATAACGCGAGGCAGTTTTTTGACACGGCTTGTCAAAGCAGAGATCGTGTCCCCTTATCACGGGACTCTCATCAATACGGGTGTGGGTAACCCAACGGTGCCATCGATTACGGCGCTTGAGGGAGAAGCGAGTTTTACCAGGCTAGTAGGGACGCATAGTTCCGTCCGCCCATATAAAGGGATAAGGATTTACCTTTTCATACACGCCTTCTTCCTCCTTTGCTCATCCACCTTCGCACACTCGCTCCAGTGCCCAAGTTCGCATTTCCCACCTCGACCTTCTCCAACCATGTCCGGAGCGGGAGGCAGGTGGATGGTCTCCTCCGTCACGGAGGGACACGTCAAGAAGCTGCGGAGAGCCGGATACTTGCCAGACGACATCGTGCACCGGCTCCCAGAGGAGGGGCAGCTCATCCCCACCCCAGGCCCCATGAGAGGGTAGTGTTCCTCACCCATTTCCTCCATGGACTGGGATTTCTTCTCCACCCATTTGTCCGGGGGCTCATGTTCTACTACGGCCTGGATTTCCACGATCTGGCCCCGAACTTCATCCTCAACATGTCGGCGTTTATCGTCGCGTGCGGGGCTTTCCTCCGCATCAAGCCCCACTTCGGCTTATGGCTGAAGACTTTCAATGTCAAGCTGAAGGTAGTGAGCGGCCGCTAGGCGGAGTGCGGAGCCGCCATGGTGGGCAAGATTCCCAACCTCACATGGCTTGAGGGTTCCTTCGTGGAGACCATAAAGGGGTGGCAATCGGGGTGGTTCTACATCACCGAGCCGCGTGACCCTACATGGGCAGCGGCCCCCGAGTTCCGATCTAGCTTCCCCACATGGCTTACCTCCTGGCAAGAGAAAGGCCTGTCCTGGGGTAGTTCGGGAGAGCTAACTGGACTCCAAACATGTATTCAAAACATGGTGAACAAGAAGCTCAAACTTGTCAACGTAGTCCAGGTCATGCTCCACCGCCGGATCCTCCCGTCCCAGCAACGGGCCTTCAACTTGTGGGAGTTCGACCCGGCGCAGCACCGAACTCTGAATAGGCTCTTCAACACAACTCACGAAGATGCCTGGAGGGTGTTGTTCAAGAGCGCGGAGGTCCCCCTCCCATTACTGAGGATCACGGATTCAGCGCGAAGCGCCAAGCCAGTGCGGTAAGCTGCTTTACCTCCTACAGGATACTTATTTTTCATAGATTGACTCCATGTTGGATCTAAACTCCCGTACCTTTGACAGGACTGGCAGGAGACGGCCAGGCAGATCGAATGTCCGGCTCCTTTGCCTGAAGGCCCAGCAGACGCTCTTCTGACAAAGATGCTGACTCCGGCTCCTTATATAGTGCCGGAGAAGACCAAGAAGGCCAAGGGAACCCGAAACAGTTCCCGACGCCAGGCGTCATCGGACTCACTCCGAGGACTCTACGGCGCAATCCTCCCCCGAAGACGAGGAGGCAGAAGAAGATGCTCCCCCTCCAGACGGGGGAGACAAGAAAAGGAAGGCCGCCCCAACTAGGGAGGCCGAAGGGTCCAAGAAGGGGAGGACTCTCCTTCCGGACAGCTCTACCACCGCCACCGATGGCGAAGACGAGTGGCTGCCCAGGGCCAAGCCCCTGGGGAAGTCGTAAGTAATCGGATACCAGAGTAACTCATATTATTCCTATGTCGCACTACTTCACCTAACACCGAAATATGATTATGCAGGCCGCCCCGAGCCCGTATTGATGTATCATCGGACGGCTCCCTGGGCTCATCGGATATGGATAGCGATCCAGTCCCGACCGCCACCTCCCCTCATCCTATGGATGACGCCGAGGTGCTATCTCACGAGGCACCGGGTCGAGGGGAGACAGTCCCGGGGGCGCCTCAAGGCGGCTTCCCGGACTCCGGGAGCTGAGGGGACAAGGCCCTGATACGTCTCCAACGTATCTATAATTTTTGATTGCTCCATGCTATATTATCTACTGTTTTGGGAAATATTGGGCTTTAATATCCACTTTTATATTACTTTCGGGACTAACCTATTAACCGGAGGCCCAGCCCAGATTTGTTGTTTTATGCCTATTTCAGTGTTTTGAAGAAAAGGAATATCAGACGGAGTCGAAACGGAACGAAATCAACTGGAGAAGTTATTTTTGGAAGGAAACACACCTGATGGACTTGGACCCCACGTCAGAACATACGGGAGCTGCCCACGAGGGTGGGTGGCGCGGCCACCCCCCTAGGGCGTGCCCCCTACCTCGTGGGGCCCCCATGGCTCCCCTGACGTGCTTCTTCTGCCTATATAAGTCCATATACCCTAAAACTTCCAGAACGAAAGATAGATCGGGAGTTCCGCCGCCAGAAGCCTCCGTAGCCACCAAAAGTCAATCGGGACCCTGTTCCGGCACCCTGCCGGAGGGGGATCCCTCACCGGTGGCCATCTTCATCATCCCGGTGCTCTCCCTCAGGGCTGAGGGTATGTACCAGTAGCTATGTGTTTGATCTCTCTCTCTCTCTCGTGTTCTTGAGATTATACGATCTTGATGTATCGTGAGCTTTGCTATTATATTTGGATCCTATGATGTTTCTCCTCCCCCTCTTCTCTCTTGTAATGAATCGAGTTTCCCCATTGAAGTAATCTTATCGGATTGAGTCTTTAAAGATTTGAGAACACTTGATGTATGTCTTGCCGTGGATATCTGTGGTGACAATGGGATACCACGTGCCACTTGATGTATGTTTTGGTGACCAACTTGTGGGTTCCGCCCATGAACCTATGCATAGGGGTTGGCACACGTTTTCGTCGTGATTATCCGGTAGAACTTTCGGGCACTCTTTGAGGTCCTATGTGTTGGTTGAATAGATGAATCTGAGATTGTGTGATGCATATCGTATAATCATACCCACAGATACTTGAGGTGACATTGGAGTATCTAGGTGACATTAGGGTTTTGGTTGATTTGTGTCTTAAGGTGTTATTCTAGTACGAACTCCAGGGTTGTTTATGACACTTATAGGAATAGCCCAACGGATTGATTGGAAAGAATAACTTTGAGGTGGTTTCGTACCCTACCATAATCTCTTCGTTCGTTCTCCGCTATTAGTGGATGTGGAGTGACTCTTTGTTGCATGTTGAGGGATAGTTATGTGATCCAATTATGTTAGTATTGTTGAGGGAACTTACACTAGCGAAAGTATGAACCCTAGGCCTTATTTCTGCGCATTGCAATACCGTTTACGCTCACTTTTATCACTTGCTACCTTGCTGTTTTTATTATTTCAGATTACAAAAACTATTATCTACTATCCATATTGCACTTGTATCACCATCTCTTCGCTGAACTAGTGCACCTATACAATTTACCATTGTATTGGGTGTGTTGGGGACACAAGAGACTCTTTGTTATTTGGTTGCAGGGTTGCTTGAGAGAGACCATCTTCATCCTACGCCTCCTACGGATTGATAAACCTTAGGTCATCCACTTGAGGGAAATTTGCTACTGTCCTACAAACCTCTGCACTTGGAGGCCCAACAACGTCTACAAGAAGAAGGTTGTGTAGTAGACATCAAGCTCTTTTCTGGCGCCGTTGCCGGGGAGGCAAGGAAAGCGGCACTAACACACCCCGTCAACTAAGCTCTTTTCTGGCACCGTTGCTGGGGAGGTTAGCGCTTGAAGGTATATCTTTAGATCTTGCAATCGTGTCTTTTAGTTTCTTGTTTTATCACTAGTTTAGTTCATAAAATAAAACTATAAAAATGGAATTGAGTTTGTCTCATACGCTTCACCTTTTTAATATCTTTCGTGAGTATGATGGAAAGGATAACTGTGCTAGAAGAAGAAATCTATAAAATGTTTGGCACGAAATATTTGAATGATGAGCATGATTGCAATGTTGTTAGTATGAATTCCTTGAATATCCATGATGCTAATGATATTCAAAGCCACAAGCTTGGGGAAGCTATGTTTGATGAAGATGATATTTTTCGTCCCCCAAGTTTTGATGAGCAAATTTATTATGACGAAAGCATGCCTCCTATCAATGATGATTATTGTGATGACACGTATGCTTTAAAGAATAATGATAACCATGAAACTTGTCATCTTGATCTTAATTTTCAATCACATGATAGTTATTTTGTTGAGTTTGCTCCCACTATTATTCATGAGAAGAAATTTGCCTATGTGGGGAGTAGTAAATTTTCTATGCTTGTAGATCATGAAAAGAATGCTTTAGGTGCTGGTTATATTGTTGAATTCATTCATGATGCTACTGAAAATTATTATGAGGGAGGAATATATGCTTGTAGGAATTGCAATAATATCAAGTTTCCTCTCTATGTGCTTAAAGTTTTGAAGTTATGATTGTTTTACCTTCCTATGCAAGTTGATTCTTGTTCCCATAAGTTGTTTGCTCACAAAATCCCTATGCATAGGAAGCATGTTAGACTTAAATGTGCTAGTCATATTCTTCATGATGCTCTCTTCACTACTGGAATCAGCTACTTTGCCATCTGCCAGCTCTTTGCCGTCTGCTAGCAGACGGAAAAGAAGCTCTTTGCCATCAGCTACCCAAAAGCAGACGACAAAGAACTGGCTAATGGCAAAGACCTTCTTTGTCATCAGCCAGTTCTTTGCCGTCCGCTAGCAGACGGCAAAGATTCTTTGCCGTCGGCTAGCAGACGGCAAAGAGGGAGGGGCCCCACTGATGAGCTGCTTAAAAAAAACTTAACGGCCCCCCCTCTTTGCCGTCTGCTAGCAGACGACAAAGAGCAAATAAGCGGACGGCAAAGGGGGGCGGACGGCAAAGATTTAACATATCTAACGGCGCGCCCCCACCCCGCGCCCTCTCTCTCTGTTTCTCTCCCTGCTCTTCACACGCGCGCCGCCGCCCCCACCACTCACCGCCGCCCCGTCGCCCCACCACCCCGCCGCCCCACTGCCGCCCGGCGCCGCCGCCCCAGGCCACCCCGCCCCCCTCCTCCACCGGCCACCTCCTCCACCGGCCCTGCCCCAGGTGAGCTCTCCTCCTCTTTTTTTCCTTTTTTCTGTTTTTTTAGTTTTAGGTTTATGTTTAGTTTAGGTTTAGTTTTAGTTTTAGTTTTAGGTTTAGGTTTAGGTTTAGGTTTAGTTTAGTTTTAGGTTTAGATTTAGTTTTTTTCCTTTTTTCTATTTTTTAGTTTTAGGTTTATGTTTAGTTTAGATTTAGTTTTAGTTTTAGGTTTAGGTTTATGTTTAGTTTAGTTTTAGGAAAGAAGAAGAAGAAGAAAAAGAGGAGAGGAGGAGAAGAAGAAGAGGAAAAAGGAAAGGAAGAAGAAGAAGAGGAGGAGGAGAAGAAAAAACAAGAAGAGGAAGAAGAAGAAGAAGAAGAAGAAGAAGAAAAAGAGGAGAGGAGGAGAAGAAGAAGAGGAAAAAGGAAAGGAGGAGGAAGAAGAAGAAGAAGAAGAAGAAGAAGAAGAAGAAGAAGGAGGAGGAGGAGGAGGAGGAGGAGGAGGAGGAGGAGGAGGAAAAAAAAGGAAGAAAAGGAAGAAAAGGACGGAGAGCAAGAAGAAGAAAAGGAAAAAAAGAGGGGAAAAACCCGACCCGACCGGACCCGGCACCCCGACCCCGATCCGACACCCCGACCCCGAGACCCCGACCCCGACACCCGGACCCCAACCCCGACCCCGACACCCCGACCCCGACACGACACCCCGACCCCGAAACAGCACCCCGACCCTGACACGGCACCTCGACACCGACACGACACCCCGATCCCCGGCCCCCGAAACAGCACCCCGACCCCGACACGGCACCCCGACACCGACACGACACCCCGACCCCCGACACCTCCCGAAAAGGTGTTCTTTGGCCTTCCAGAGGCTGACGGGGTCATATATTTGTGAATTATTAGTTAGGTCATACATTTTTCGATTTTGTTATGAAAAACATCATATATAATTCTGTTGATCGGGTAGTTTTAAATGTGTAGTTGTTTCATCGCTGCAAGGTTTGGTGTTCGACGACCTCGCCGTGCGTTTGACGAGCTCTGCCCCTTCGTTCGTGGGTGAGCACAAATGACATGTCCTCCTCCCCCATTAATTATTTGATCTATTCCGATGAAACTTGATAGCTAGCTATATATGTGTCTTGAATCATCAGTATGCGTAACCAATATGTGTCTCCCGTTCGAAAGCGTCATAGTTATAAATATGCATGCATTTGCATATTTATAACCTTGATTCTTTTGAATTGTCCAATGCTATCCATGGACAGCCCGAGTATGTGTAGATTGGGTTCGTTTTCCCATATGCTATGCTCCGGATCCGACGCATAAATTTCGTCAGTGCCTCCCCTATTGTTCTTCGGGTACACATCCTCTTTGTTTATTGCAGAGACGTGTATCAGGAGAACAGCGGGGAGGTGCTGCCGAAATTTTGCATCGGATCCGGAGCATAGCATGGGAAAATGAACCCAATCTACACATACACGGGTGGGATTAGGACCTATCATTACCTATTAGAGTGTAGGTTGCATGGACGTAATAAAATTGACAAAGTAGATCAACTGATGAATATATACATGGTGAATTACATATATAATTGTTGTGTGTCCAGTAGCTCTGAAAGTCAAGATGAGTGATCGTGCGTCGATGTATACCGGTCACACTGGTCAGAACAAATGGAGCACTGAATGGTTCACAAAAACCAAGGGGTTTGTGCAAGCCGCATTTGCAAATGGCCAGAAGAAAACCTGGTGCCCCTATTTCCGGTGCGGCAATTGGGAAAAGAGGACAGAGGCTGAAATGGGCAAACACCTGCAGAAGAGTGGTTTTACGCCCGATTATACGGTGTGGACATTTCATGGTGAGTCTGCCCAACGTGAACGAGCTGAGGTGGATCGTCGTCGCACTAACGAGCATGGTACCGGGATGGAAAACATGGTGCAAGACTATGATGATGCTCGGGATTCGGACGAGGAGATGGAGGAATCTACAAAGGCCTTCAATGAAATGTTGGAGTCTTCAAAACGTCCGCTCCACGAGCACACTGAGCTTTGTCAGTTGGATGCCATCTCACAAGTAATGGCTCTGAAGGCTCAGTTCAAATTGGGCAGAGAATGCTATGACGCAATTATGACAGTATTTGGACGCTTTCTACCCAAAGGCCATGTAATGCCTGCAAACCTGTACCAGTCGGACAAAATCCTCCGTGCACTGAAGATGCCCTATGAGAAGATACATGCCTGTGAGAAAGGATGTGCCTTATTTAGGCTTGACTATGCGGACTTGAACTATTGTCCCATTTGCAAGTCTTCCAGGTATATTGTGGTAGACAATGGTATGGGTGAGAATACACAGACCAAAATACCCATTAGTGTTCTTCGGTATATGCCAATCGTACCAAGACTTTAATGTCTTTTCATGGACAAAGAGACGGCCAGACAGATGACATGGCACAAAACAGGCAAAAGAACCGAACTAGATGCAGATGGGAATCTGATGATGGTACACACATCGGATGGTGTTGCGTGGAAAAAGTTTGATGAATTACATGCTGACAAAGCGGCAGATCCGAGGCATCCTCGAGTCGGCATCAGCACGGATGGGTTCAGTGTGTTTGGTTTGACGGCAGCCCAATACAGTTGTTGGCCCGTATTTGTCTTTCCACTCAATCTCCCCCCGGACAGATTATGCAAAGAAAGAACATTTTCCAAACGTTGATAATTCCAGGGCCCAACTATCCGGGGGAAAATATGAATGTGTACATGCAGCCGCTTAAGGAAGAATTACAAAAAGCCTGGGATAACGGGTTCAAGACATACGACGCCTATAGCAAACGGAACTTCATAATGCGTGTCTGGTACATGTACTCAACGCATGACTTTCCGGCGTATGAGCTATTCGTTGGTTGGTGTGTGCATGGAAGGTTCACGTGCCCCACATGCAAGGGAGCACTTGAGTTTCATTGGCTTCAGGCCGGTCGCAAGTTTTCTTGCTTCGACATGCATAGACAGTTCCTGGATCCTCGCCATAAGTTCAGGAAAGACAAGAAGAACTTCATCAGAGGTAGAGTTGTCAAAAACTCTGCACCACCTGCATTGACAGGCCAACAAACCCTGGATCAGTTAAACGCTCTCGAGCCAGATCCACAACATCCAGGGTACTTCAAGGGGTATAATACTAAGCACGTGTGGACTCACAAAACATGCTTATGGGATCTGCCTTACTTCAAAGACCTCCTTTGCCCACACAACATCGACGTGATGCACACTGAGAAGAATATCGCCGAGGCACTTTTTGGTACATTGTTCGGCATAGATGGGAAGTCAAAGGAAAATACTAAGGCTAGAGTCGATCTGGAGGCACTATGTGATAGGCCGTTACAAAACATGAAAGAACCGAAAGGAAAGTAGAACTGGATGAAGCCAAAGGCATGGTTCAATCTTGGAAGGCCAGCTATGAGGGAAATTATCTTGTGGGTGCAACAGCAGTTGATGTTCCCCGATGGGTATGCATCGAATCTAAAGAGGGGAGCGAATCTTGATAAACTAAAGATATTTGGTCTCAAGAGTCATGATTGGCACATATGGATTGAGCGGGTAATGCCGGTGATGTTGTGTGGCTTCATCCCTAAGGATGAATGGCTAGTACTGGCAGAACTCAGCTATTTCTTCCATGTTCTTTGTGCGAAGCAACTATCGCCTGGCGTGCTAGAAGAAAATGAGAGTTGGCGCCGGAGTTGATCTGCAAGTTAGAGAAGATCTTTCCATCGGGATTCTTTAATCCAATGCAGCATTTGATTTTGCATCTCTCGACGGAGGCAAGATTGGGGGGGCCCGTGCAAAATCGTTGGTGCTACCCAACTGAGAGGATGCAGAAGACGCTTCGAGAAAAATGTAAAAATAAACGTAGAATTGAAGCATCGATGGTTGAGGCATTCATCACAGAGGAGGCGGCAAACTTCGTAACAGCACACTACGAAGCCAAAAATCGTCATTTGCACAATCTGAAGCCTCGGTACAATGCTGACGACCCTAAAAAGGGTGGATCCAACCTCAGCCTATTCAAAGGTAATCTCGCACCAGCTAGTGTTTCACATCCAGTATCTTTGGATAATGAAGAATGGCGGACCATTTCGTTGTATATCATCAACAACCTGATAGAAGTGCGATCGTACATCGAGTAAGTTCTTGGTACATTGTTTCGCAACTTCTATTTCCTTTGAACTGCTCTTATTCCTGGATATGTCATATAGTCGATACGTCGCCATATTCTCGTATGGAGCGGAGATCCAAAAGGATTCCGTCAAAGAGTATGAGCTTCTCACAAAGCAAGGAGGCGGCTATCCTGGTTTCATCTCTTGGTTCAAACAAACGGTAATTTCTATTAGACAATTTCATTTCATTCGCTAATTTGTGCGTAATGCAACAATCCTTTCATATTAAACTTGTAGGCTAATTCAGAGTCTATGGACGCCGAATTGAGACAAGTCACTAATGGTTTTGACTATAAGGTCCGTTCATTTGACAAGTACGACATCAACGGGTATCGCTTTCGTACCTATGGCAAAGAGCTATCTATGGCCGACCGAAAGTCTACAAATTGTTGTGTATCTGCTATCGGCGAAGGAGGTACCGAGTATTATGGGAGAGTTGAAGCAATTTATGAACTTCTGTTCTATGGTGAAAACCCAGTGAATGTCGTAGTCTTCAAATGTTATTGGTTTCAGCCGAAGGAGACTAGAAGGACTCATGAACATATAGGGCTAGTTGAAATCAACCAAAGCACCCATTTAGATGTTCCCGATGTCTATATTACAGCTCAACAGGCGACCCAAGTATTCTATCTACCGTGGGCCTGCCAAACTAATCCAAATCTGAAAGGTTGGGATGTCGTTTATGAAGTGCCGCCACGTGCTAGACTTTCTCCCCCAAAGGAAGAGGATTATGAACCTCACATTAACCCAGACACATATGAAGGAGAATTCTTCCAAGAGACACGTCTTTCCAAAAAGCGTTTCAAGAACCGCTATACTTCACCCCAAAACATTGAAGTAGACAGCGACAATGAATCCGACATCACCCCAGAGGAGGAACAAGAAGAGCCGGAACAAGAAGAGGTTACTGCTGCGGATGACCTATCAATGCTTGACTGATTACGTCAAGGTGGCCTTGCACATGTTGATGCCAATGAACCCTATGAGCCCATCATTGATTATAGTGATGATGATGATTATGCATTTATTGATGATACTGATCGAGATTATTAGTAGTGTCAAGTATTCAATTTTTTTATGTTGTACTTGATGATGATACACTTAAGTGATATACATATTATTATTCATGTCGGTACTTTTTTTATGTTGTACTAATTTTGTTTATTCTTTGTCATGGCAGGTGTTGAAAGATGGTGGGCGCTGGTCGGGAGTGCACCGAGGCCCCTTCTTCGTCGGTGCGTGGTGCGAGGTCTTCCATTCCACACACACCTCTCCGCCGAGCGTTGCTGGACAGTATGGCGACACCGCCAGGCCCTTCTTCATCGACCGCGGTGCCCAGCAGGGGATGAGGTAAGAAGAAGAGAGGAGGTGGAGCACGTGGTCGCAGGAGAGGAGGTAGGGTGACTCTTACGGCGCCTTCCTCGCTGCCGCCCCCAGCTGTTTCACCCGAGCACGTGACTGCTAGGGTGGACTCGTCTAAGGAGGAGGCTGCACGGACTCCGGTTCACGAGCCTCCAGTCCACGAGCCTCCGGTCCACGGGTCTTCGGCCCACGAGCCTCGGGTCAACGGGCCTTTGGCCCATGAGAGTTGGGCCCACGAGACCCCGGAGGAGCACACGTCTGGATGGGGTACCTGGTCGGGTCAGCCTGAGGAGCCGAGTGGCCATGCTGATGATGGCGGGGAGCCGAGTGGCCATGCTGAAGATGGCGGGGAGCCGACTGATTTTGAGGAGGAGGGGGAGGAGGGGGGCAACGTCTACCAGCGTGGTGCTACACGGCTCCCGTCCGTGCCGGCGACCCGCGAGCAGAGGTGGTTCATTTTCCCTGATGGGGAGAGGTAAGTGCATTTAATCTTTTTTTACCTTTTGCATTCACGTTTCTTCAAATAACTGATGTGTTGGCCTTGTCATGCTGCAGGGGTTGGGACCACCATGAAAGTGTCTGCTGGCCCAACTCCGTCCTTGGAGTTCTGATTCGGCAAAACTTCCCGGGGTTTGTCACGTTGCCTGGTGAGGGTCGGCTTCCAGAGGTTGGATTGAGTTGGGAGCACTACTTGGCTGCCCCGGCCCAGCCGGGTGAGATTATCGACGGTGTCTTGTGCAAGACGAGGGCAGATGTGGTGATCAGAAAGTTCTGGGTAATTTCTCCTTTACACAATTAAAAATCTTCAACTAGCTAGTTATTAATTGTACTAATCAATATTGTCTCATTTGATTGCAGACATTCTACAGGTGTGAGGAGGGATACGAGGAGGAGGCGGCAGATGTTATCCACAAGGAGTGCAAGCGCCTACTTCAGAACTTACGGCATGAGGTTCGGGTGCAGGCTGTTCGAGACTACTACGCCGGGCGTGGTATCAAGAAGCCCAAGCAGGAGTGCCGCGATAAGTTCTTGAGTAAGGAGCAGTACATGAAGGTAATTCTTAAGGCCTTGTACTTACTTCCTTCATTTAGTAATTCATAGCCGTAGCGCTCAAGTTTCTATTTGCTAACTTAGGCCCCTCCGAGATGGTGTGCGGATCGGATGGATTGTTGGGAGGTGTTGGTCAATGCGTGGTGCTCAAAAGAATGGCGGGCCACCCACAAAGAGGCCAAGGACAAACGTGCCCAAATGGAAGGTGTGCCACACCACCAAGGCAGCTCCAACTTATTTCAGTACGGGCGGAACTGGGTATGTGGTTTGCTTCATGATTCATGCAATTCATTCATCATGCTAGCTTTAGCCCTTTAATTACTAATTTACGTTGTTTCTCTCTTTCAGGCACGCTACAATAAGGTGGATAAGGTGCCAGAGGTGTACGACCTGTATGCCATGGCCCACACTGGCCCTTACAAGAAAGTCAAGGCATTTTCAGCGTCTGACCTCGATGATCCAAAGAACTTCACCAACATCTTCGCCCACGACAAGCTCGTGCAATATAGAGATCAGGGGAAGGCGAGGAAAGGGGAGGACTTTAACCCAAGCCAGGGTCCAATTGATACAGAGCTGCTGATGATATCTGGTGGCGGGAGGTCCCATAGCTCCATAGCCATGGGAGATGGACTTATCCGTTGTCCTAGCACTCTCCCGGAGATCAAGGCGCGCCAGTCGAGCTCCGCTCCTGAGATAAGGCCTCTTGAAGGGCCAGTCCAACTCGCCTTCAAGGTTAGTTATACGTACTCGGCTATCTTTCTCCATTACATTGTGTGCGCTTCCATCAATGATTATAAATGGTCATGTGAGTGGTGTTGCAGGCTGCTATACAGAGTGAGAGAGATAGAACGGAGAAACTTCTGGCGGAGGTGGCGGAGAGGTAGCGGGAGTTGGAGGAGAGGACGACAAAGATGTTGGAGGAGGAGAGGGCACGAAATGACATGCAGGCAAGGGTCATGTACGAGCTCCTTGTGGTAAGTTTCTTCCGCAGATTACTTGCTAGTCTTAACATTTGAGTCTCATTACTAACTAGTATGACTTTGTTGTGAAAACCAAATGTGCAGTCTGTGTGCGAGAAGTCCAGTCAGACCGCTCCGCCGATGCCAGTGATTGCTCCTGGGAGCACGGTGAGTTTAATTTGAATGGACATTACTTGCTAGTCTTAACAATTGAGTGTCATAATGCTAACAAGACATTGGAAATGATTTTTGGTGCAGCTTAACTCCAGAAACGCATCGCACGATCCTTCTCTAGCTACCGGCGCGAGCCATCCCGCTCCTACACCTCCCTGATCACAGTAAGTTTCTCTAGTGTTTTGCTTACCAAATGCATAAAGACCTAGACTTAGCTTTATTTCCTCCAATATGCTTACCATAATGACCTAGAGTTAGCTTCTTTTCCTCCAAAATGACTTAATAAGCTTACTGACCTCATAAACCATCCATTTTACCTAAGTTAGCTCAAACGATCCATTTTACCTAAGTTAGCCCTAAAATGACTAATTTTACCTTAGTTAGCTTACAAGTGATCCAATATATCCAAGTTAGCTCTAAAATGACCCATTTTATGTAGATTAGCTCCTAAATGATCCATTTTACCTACGTTAGCTTTAAAATGACCCATTTCACCTAGGTTAGCTCCAAAATGACCCATTTCACCTAGGTTAGCTCCTAAAATGACCCATTTCACCTAAGTTAGCTCAAAAAATGATCCATTTCACCTTAGTTAGCTCAAAAACGTGGCATTTCACCTTAGTTAGCTCATAAACGACCCATTTCAACTAAGTAAGCTCCAAAATGATCAATTTCACCTAGGTTAGCTCATAAACAACCCATTTCACCTAGGTTAGCTCATAAACGAATTTCACCTAAGATAACTCATAAACGATCCATTTCACCTAGGTTAGCTAATAAACGATCCATTTCACCTAAGTTAGCTCATAAACGATCCATTTCAACTAATTTAGCTCATAAATGATAGAGTTCACCTAAGTTAGCTAATAAATGGCATATACTTCTTCTTCTAGTCTTCTTCTTCTTCTATTCTTTTTCTTCTAGTCTAATTCTTCTTCTAGTCTTCTTTTTCTAACTTTCTTATTTGTCATTTTGCAGGTTTCATTCACTTCACGGAAGCCAGCTTCCTATGATGGATTGCTTGTTTTTTCCTTTGATGCACTTCTTGTATTCTGCTCGCTTGCTATGATGAAACTAGATTGCTATGATGGAACTCTGCATATTGTAATATGTATGGATCGATGGAACTATGTGCAACCTATTATGTATGTATGGATGGATATATATGTGCTGGATATTTATTATGTTGGATATATATGTGCTGGATATTTATGTGATGGATATATATGTGATGTGATATATTTGCTGTGATAATTGTTGGATATAAGAAAAACAAAATAAAAAAGAGGCAGTGCAGGCTCTTTGCCGTCCGCGGCAGACGGCAAAGACGCCTTTGCCGTCGGTGGCAGACGGTAAAGGGGGCACGTGGCGCCCACCTGTGCTTCTTGAGGGATGGGCCATTTGGCAAATTTGCCTACCGTGGCGGACGACAAAGCTAAGCTGATGGCAAAGACTTTGCCTTTGCCGTCCGCCGTGGCAGACGGCAAAACACAGCGGGCGCTGACGCATTGCTGACGTCAACTGGCGGACGGCAAAGAGGCGCTCAAAATTGCCGTCCGCTGGCGGACGGCAAAGGCCGCCGTTAGCCGCCTAATGGACTAACGCTGGCGGACGTCCAGTTTTTTGTCGTCCCTCCTCTTTGCCGTCCGCTGCTGTAGGCAAAGGGCTCTTTGCCGTCCGCCATAAAAAGCAGACAGCAAAGGACCTGTTTGCCGACCCTGTCTTTGCCGTCACTGTTTGCCGTCTGCCGCTGACGGCAAAGCTCTTTGCCGTCGTCCCTGCCTTTGCCGTCCGCCGTGGCAGACAGCAAAATACTGGATTCCTGTAGTGCTTTATGTTTCATTTCTTATCCTTTATGTGAGCATCATTGAAATCATCATGCCTAGCTAGGGGCGTTAAACGATAGCGCTTGTTGGGAGGCAACCCAATTTTATTTTAGTTACTTGCTTTTGGTTCCTGTTTAGTAATAAATAATTCATCTAGACTCTGTTTAGATGTGGTTTTATGCTTTTAATTAGTGTTTGTGCCAAGTAGAACCTTTGGGAAGACTTGGGGAAAGTCTTGTTGATCATGCTGTAAAAAACAGAAACTTTAGCGCTCACGAGAAGTGCTTCCATTTTTATTTGGAGAGTGCTATTTAGTTAATTCTTTTTGCAGATGATTAATAGATAAATTCCTAAGGTCCAGCAATTTATTTGAGAATTTTATGAGTTCCATAAGTATACGTTTGATCCAGATTACTACAGACTGTTCTATTTTTGACAGATTCTGTTTTTCGTGTGTTGTTTACTTATTTTGATGAATCTATGGCTAGTAAAATAGTTTATAAACCATAGATAAGTTGGAATAAAGTAGGTTTAACACCAATATAAATAAAGAATGAGTTCATTACAGTACCTTGAAATGGTGGTTTATTTTCTTATACTAACGGAGCTTATGAGTTTTCTGTTAAGTTTTGTGTTGTGAAGTTTTCAAGTTTTGGGTAAGGATTCGATGGACTATGGAATAAGGAGTGGCAAGAGCCTAATATTGGGGATTCCCAAGGCACTCCATGGTAATATTCAAGGACAACCAAGAGCCTAAGCTTGGGGATGCCCCGGAAGGCATCCCCTCTTTCGTCTTCGTTCATCGGTAACTTTACTTGGAGCTATATTTTTATTCGCCACATGATATGTGTTTTGCTTGGAGTGTCAATTTATTTTGTTAGGATTTTCTTGCTGTTATTTAGAACAATGTTTTGCATACTTTATTTCAATAAAAGTGGCATTGATAGCCTTTACTATGCCTATGTTACAAGTATACATGTTGCTGTTTGAAAACAGAAAGTTTACCGCTGTTGCAATAATTCCCTAGAAAAGTCAGAATGTGATAAAATGTTGAAACCTATTTAATATTAAGCTCTGGTAAATTTACTACAGTGGGAATTTTATTTCATAATTTTTTGAGCTAGGGAAGTATGGATGTTGCTGCATTCTTTACAGACTATCCTGTTTAGGCAGATTGCTGTTATGTTTGCATTGTTTGCATATGTTTGCTTCTTTAATGATTCTATTTGATGATAGGACTATTAAATATGCAGAGAAAATTAGTATGAAATGTTGAATAATAATTTTAGTGATTTGTTACAGTAGAGTATGATAAGGTTTTGGTAATGGTTTATACTAACTTATCTCACGAGTCCTTGTTGAGTTTTGTGTGGATGAAGCTTTTGAGATTTAGGGAGACCGTGATATGAGAGGAATTAAGAAGACACAAAAGCTCAAGCTTGGGGATGCCCAAGGAACCCCAAGATAATATTTCAAGAAGTCTCAAGCATCTAAGCTTGGGGATGCCCCGGTTGGCATCCCACCTTTCTTCTTCAACAACTATCGGTTAGTATCAGTTGATCCTAAGTTTTTGCTTCTTCACATGATCCTAAGCTTGGGGATGCCCCAGTTGGCACCCCACTCTTCAACAACTATCGGTTAGTATCCCCTCCTCCGTCTTCGTTAATCAGTAACTTTACTTGGAGCTATATTTTAATTCGCCACATGATATGTGTTTTGCTTGGAGCGTCAATTTATTTTGCTTTGCTTGCTGTTTGAATAGAATACCAAGATCTGAAATTATTAAATGTTAGAGAGTCTTCACATAGTTGCATAATTATTCAAATACTCATTGATCTTCACTTATATCTTTCGGAGTAGTTTGTCATTTGCTCTAGTGCTTCACTTATATCTTTTAGAGCATGGTGGTAGTTTTATTTTGACGAAATAGATGAACTCTCATGCTTCACTTATATTATCTTGAGAGTCTTAAATAGCATGGTAATTTGCTTAAAATCCTAATATGCTAGGTATTCAAGAATAATAAAACTTTCTTATGAGTGTGTTGAATACTATGAGAAGTTTGATGCTTGATAATTGTTTTGAGATATGAGGATGGTGATATTAGAGTCATGCTAGTTGAGTGGTTATGAATTTGAGAAATACTTCTGTTGAAGTTTGTGATTCCCGTAGCATGCACGTATGGTGAACCGTTATGTGACGAAGTTGAAGCATGATTTATTTATTGATTGTCTTCCTTATGAGTGGCGGTCGGGGACGAGCGATGGTCTTTTCCTACCAATCTATCCCCCTAGGAGCATGCGTTTAATACTTTGCTTTGATAACTTGTAGATTTTTGCAATAAGTATATGAGTTCTTTATGACTAATGTTGAGTCCATGGATTATACGCACTCTCACCCTTCCACCTTTGCTAGCCTCTCTAGTACCGCGCACCTTTCGCCGGTATCATACACCCACCATATACCTTCCTCAAAACAGCCACCATACCTACCTATTATGGCATTTCCATAGCCATTCTGAGATATATTGCCATGCAACTTTCCACAATTCCGTTCATCATGACACATTCATCATTGTCATATTGCTTAGCATGATCATGTAGTTGACATAGTATTTGTGGCAAAGCCACTGTTCATAATTCTTTCATACTTGTCACTCTTGATTCATTGCATATCCCGATACACCGCCGGAGGCATTCATATAGAGTCATACTTTGTTCTAGTATCGAGTTGTATGATCGAGTTGTAAATAAAAAGAAGTGTGATGATCATAATTCAATAGAGCATTGTCCCAAAAAAAGGAAAGGCCAAAAAAAGAGAAAGGCCAAAAAAAGGAAAATAAAAAGGGGCAATGCTACTATCCTTTTACCACACTTGTGCTTCAAAGTAGCACCATGATATAGCAAGTCTCATATATTGTGCTTCAAAGTAGCACCATGTTCTTCATATAGAGAGTCTCATATGTTGTCACTTTCATATACTAGTGGGAATCTTTCATTATAGAACTTGGCTTGTATATTCCAATGATGGGGTTCCTCAAAATGCCCTAGGTCTTCGTGAGCAAGCAAGTTGGATGCACACCCACTAGTTTCTTTTGTTGAGCCTTCATACATTTACAGCTCTAGTGCATCCGTTGCATGGCAATCCCTACTCACTCGCATTGATATCTATTGATGGGCATCTCCAAAGCCCATTGATACGCCTAGTTGATGTGAGACTATCTTCTCCCTTTTTGTCTTCTCCACAACCACCATTCTATTCCACCTATAGTGTTATGTCCATGGCTCACGCTCATGTATTGCATGAAGATTGAAAAAGTTTGAGAACATCAAAAGTATGAAACAATTGCATGGCTTGTCATCGGGGTTGTGCATGATTTAAATATTTTGTGTGGTGAAGATGGAGCATAGCCAGACTATATGATTTTGTAGGGATAACTTTCTTTGGCCATGTTATTTTGAGAAGACATAATTGCTTTGTTAGTATGCTTGAAGTATTATTATTTTTATGTTAATATGAACTTTTGTCTTGAATCTTTCGGATCTGAATATTCATATCACAAGTAAGAAGAATTACATTGAAATTATGCCAACTAGCATTCCATATCAAAAATTATCTTTTTATCATTTACCTACTCGAGGACGAGCAGGAATTAAGCTTGGGGATGCTTGATACGTCTCCAACGTATCTATAATTTTTGATTGCTCCATGCTATATTATCTACTGTTTTGGGCAATATTGGGATTTAATATCCACTTTTCTATTACTTTCGGGAGTAACCTATTAACCGGAGGCCCAGCCTAGATTTGTTGTTTTATGCCTATTTCAGTGTTTTGAAGAAAAGGAATATCAGACGGAGTTGAAATGGAACGAAATCAACTGGAGAAGTTATTTTTGGAAGGAAACACACCTGATGGACTTGGACCCCATGTCAGAAGATACGGGAGCTGCCCACGAGGGTGGGGGCGCGCCCACCCCCTAGGGCGCGCCCCCTGCCTCGTGGGGCCCCCGTGGCTCCCGTAACGTTCTTCTTCTGCCTATATAAGTCCATATACCCTCACCGGTGGCCATCTTCATCATCCCGGTGCTCTCCATGACGAGGAGGGAGTAGTTCTCCCTCGGGGCTGAGGGTATGTACCAGAGCTATGTGTTTGATCTCTCTCTCTCTCGTGTTCTTGAGATGATACGATCTTGATGTATCATGAGCTTTGCTATTATATTTGGATCCTATGATGTTTCTCCTCCCCCTCTTCTCTCTTGTAATGAATCAAGTTTCCCCTTTGAAGTAATCTTATCGGATTGAGTCTTTAAAGATTTGAGAACACTTGATGTATGTCTTGCCGTGGATATCTATGGTGACAATGGGATACCACGTGCCACTTGATGTATGTTTTGGTGACCAACTTGCGGGTTCCGCCCATGAACCTATGCATAGGGGTTGGCACACGTTTTCGTCGTGATTCTCTGATAGAACTTTGGGGCACTCTTTGAGGTCCTACGTGTTGGTTGAATAGATGAATCTGAGATTGTGTGATGCATATCGTATAATCATACCCACGGATACTTGAGGTGACATTGGAGTATCTAGGTGACATTAGGGTTTTTGTTGATTTGTGTCTTAAGGTGTTATTCTAGTATGAACTCTAGGGTTGTTTGTGACACTTATAGGAATAGCCCAACAGATTGATTGGAAAGAATAACTTTGAGGTGGTTTCGTACCCAACCATAATCTCTTCGTTCGTTCTCCGCTATTAGTGGCTGTGGAGTGACTCTTTGTTGCATGTTGAGGGATAGTTATATGATCCAATTATGTTATTATTGTTGAGAGGACTTGCACTAGTGAAATTATGAACCCTAGGCCTTGTTTCCTAGCATTGCAATACCGTTTACGCTCACTTTTATCATTAGTTACCTTGCTGTTTTTATAATTCCATATTACAAAAACCATTATCTACTATCCATATACCACTTGTATCACCATCTCTTCACCGAACTAGTGCACCTATACAATTTACCATTGTATTGGGTGTGTTGGGGACACAAGAGACTCTTTATTATTTGGTTGCAGGGTTGCTTGAGAGAGACCATCTTCATCCTACGCCTCCTACGGATTGATAAACCTTAGGTCATCCACTTGAGGGAAATCTGCTACAGTCCTACAAACCACTGCACTTGGAGGCCCAACAACGTCTACAAGAAGAAGGTTGTGTAGTAGACATCAGGCCCCTGAGAGCTCTGAGTTCGGCCCTCAGCCGAACACCGCGCCAGAACCTCTAGTGGTTCCAGACTCGGGCATGCGGCCTCCTTCTAAGAGGGGCGAGACGCCTGTACCGGTGACCTCTGTTCATCCAGAGGCACCGGACAATCTGCTGGAAGCGCTTCGCAGCGCTTCCATCGACGAGGAGCACCGTACTATCATGAGTGCGGTGATCCAGAAGGTTCAGTCCGCCAAGAGCGGATTGACTGAAGCATGTGCCAGCCTTCTAACAGGCTTTGAGGTAATTATTCAAAATATAGGAAAATATTACCGCATAGACAGTAGCCCCTGATGCTCCGTTCGGTGTTCACAAAGAAAAGCTGAATAGAGGATCAAACAATATCACAGGAGTCTAATATGAGTATGTCAATATGCATATGCAGGATTCGCTGCTGGCGTCCGCCGCACTGACTGCGGAGGTCGCCGTACTGAAGTAGGACCTTAAAGGGTCCCAGGACGAGCTCGGCCTTGCCAAGAGGCAGCTCGAGGAGAACAAAGGTAAGTAGTACCTAGTCTGTGGATATGTATAAAAAGAGTGCGATTGTAAAATGACAGGATCATCGTGAATTTGCCAGGGGCTACGACCGAAGTGGCGACCCTAAAGCAAGCGCTGTTCGAGGCCAAAGATAAAGCGGCCAAGGAGCGCACCGAGCGAGAAAAGCAAGAGGCTCGGGTGGGCGAGGTGCAGCAAGAGCTCCAGGCTCTCGTGACGAAGCACGAGGCGTTGGAGCTTGACTCGAAGACGCGAGAGTCTGAGCTTGCCGCGGCCCTCGAGAGCGCAAAAAGTGCCAAGGCCGAAGCCCAAAAGGCCCTCCAAGAGATCGACGCAATGAAGAAGATAGCGGCGGGTAAGGCATTCTATATGCAGAGCAAGCATGTAAAAGTAAATTACCGATTACTTACCCGAATTTGGAGCTCTCCAGGAGCATTCGCAGATTTGCCCTGCAGCGTGCCGGATGCCGCGCAATTTTACCAGGCTGAGGAGGGAAGCTCAATGGAGAAGCTGTTCTGGTCTCAGTATACTGGGACCGAACACCCGATGCCTCTAAGCGACCAGCTAAAGCAGCTGGTCGAGCTGCACAAGGCGGCCGAACAGGCCATGAAGGGCCTTATAGTCCGGCTGTGGCCTGGCGACGCCCTTCCGAACAACTACTTCGGCCTGGTGAGGCGGCTTGTGGATGCCTGCCCACGGCTGGAGGTCGTCAAGCGGTCCGTCTGCATCGAAGGTGCACGCCGAGCTTTCGCCCGTGTGAAGGTGCAGTGGGCCAAGCTAGACGCCGTGAAGCTGATCAAGGAAGGGCCACTGTAGGGCAAGGAGCATCGCACCCCCGAAATTTATTATGAGGGCATCCTGAAGGGTGCCCGTCTTGTAGCGGACGAATGTTCAAAGGATGTAATATTTGAGTAAACTTGCACGTGTGATCCTGTATGATGAAAACTTGTTTCATATGCGCTATGCAACGCTTGTGTGAATTTAAAATATTACCTTCTGTTTGGCTGTTTATCCAATCTGAGAGATGGCTAGTCCTCGGCTTCTGCCCCCATGCCACGAGTGCTGGGGTGTTCGGGATAAACCTGAGCACTCTTGTTCCCATGTTTGGGTCCTTTGAGGGAGGTGCTCAGCACAACGAACAAGGCAACCGGACTAATAATGGTTTATCACTCTCACTTAGCCATAGAATTCTATAATTTTAAATTTTGGCGAAGCCCCTGGTATTTGGATGGCCGAATTCGGTGCGCGATACATGCCTTTAAGCCAGACAGGGCCGGCCCCTCGCTCTAAGCGACATAAGTCTTTAGGGACTCGAAAACCTTGCCGAACAGCGACCAGTCTCTCGCCTTATCATGACAGTCAGTTTTAGCTTTCTCTACTGAGGTGCTTAGCCCAGCAGAACTGGGGCACAATCGCAGTAGTTCTCCTAGCGCTACCTTAGCCGATAGAGCAGAACGTAAGGTACCAAAACATAGGAGCCGGGCAAACCCAACATTTGACCAAAGACATGATTCGGAGCTGATGCATACAATGCTATAAGTTCGGGGTGCCGCACTTGTGAAAGTGTTCAGACTTTTCACACCATATTGTGGGGTACGTAAGCCCCTGGTGTATTGGCCGTACCAAAGTGTACGGTTGCAAGGCATCATTAATGAACACATATATGTATAACAAGAATGCAATAATAGTCGTAATGGTATGCATTGTTTATTCAAAAAGGTGCGTTTAAAGCAGAATGATACAGATGGTGTGATAAGCAAAGAGTAGGACTATGTCCCTTCCAAGGGCAAGCTGAGGAATAGTATTAAATTCGTTATTGTAATCCACCTGGGAATTCCGTGGTGTGACGTAGCTTTCTGCCTCCTTGGTTGCTGCATCATGTGTTCGGCAATAGTGCTGTCGGGCAGGGTTTCCAGAGATTAAGGTCCTGAAAAAGAGAAAAATAACCAAACGGGAAACCCCTAATGCGGTTTAAGCCGCGTCTTGGGGCGTGCCGCAGTTGTGCCCCCCTCCCCACCTGCGCCCATGGTATTTTTAATGCGTAATTATATACGCGTGGCACGAGTTTCGCCGTTTGGCTGGGACTGGGGTGGGGGCTGCATTGCTACGCGAGCTCAAATCGCACCAGGCGGTCTAGTTGCCGATTGCTCCGAGCGCGCTTGAAGGTGTCCGGGTCTTGAAATGCCGAACTGGTGGATTGCCTTGAGAGGCTTCTTTGCGCTTCTGCTGCGAGGGCCGCGGTGTGCTCCTCCATTCGGAGAGAGCGCTCTGTGTTTCCATTGACTATAATAACCACGCCAGGTCCTGGCATCTTGAGCTTGAGGTATGCATAATGCGGTACCGCATTGAATCTCGCAAATGCGTTCGCCCGAGCAGTGCATGATAACCACTGCGGAATGGGACTATATCAAAGATTAACTCTTCGCTTCGGAAGTTATCCGGGGATCCAAAGACCACTTCCAGTGTAATTGAGCCTATGCAATGGGCCTCTACGCCTGGAATGACGCCCTTAAAGGTCGTTTTTGTGGGTTTGATCCTTGAGGGGTCTATACCCATTTTGCACACTGTGTCCTGATAAAGCAGGTTCAGGCTGCTACCGCCATCCATAAGGACTCGAGTGAGGTGAAATCCATCAATGATTGGGTCCAGAACCAGTGCGGCGAATCCGCCATGTCAGATACTAGTGGGATGGTCCCTGCGATCGAAAGTGATCGGATAGGAGGACCATGGATTGAACTTTGGGGCGACTGGTTCCAACGCATATACGTCCCTGAGCACATGCTTCCGCTGCCTCTTGGGGATGTGGGTTGCGTATATCATGTTCACCGTCCGCACTTGTGGGGGAAACCTCTTCTGTCCTCCGGTGTGTGGCTGCCGGGGCTCCTCCTCGTCATCGCTATGTGGCCCCTTGTCCTTGTTTTCGACAATTAACTTGCTGGTCTGCTTGAACACCCAACAATCCCTGTTGGTGTGATTGGCTGGCTTGACTGGGGTGCCGTGTATTTGACACGAGCGATCGAGTATACGGTCCAAGCTGGACGGGCCCGGCGTACTTTGCTTGAATGGCTTTTTCCGCTGACCGGGTTTAGAGCCTTTGAATCTGGCATTGACTGCCGTATCCTCGGTATTATCGCTGTTAATGTGGCACTTATGTTTGTTGTGACGTGACATGCTATTGCCGTCCTTGGTATCCGAAGTACCATGGTTCTTTGATATGTTATTACTGCGAGCCAGCCAGCTGTCTTCTCCCACACAAAAGCGGGTCATGAGTGTCGTGAGGGCTGCCATAGATTTCGGCTTTTCCTGACCAAGGTGCCGGGCTAGCCATTCGTCGCGGATGTTGTGTTTGAAAGCCGCTAGGGCCTCTGCATCTGGACAATCGACCATTTGATTTTTCTTTGTTAGGAACCGAGTCCAGAATTTCCTGGCCGATTCTTCTGGCTGCTGAATTATGTGGCTCAAGTCATCGGCATCTGGTGGCCGCACATAAGTGCCCTGAAGTTGTCGAGGAATGCAGCTTCCAGATCTTCCCAACAGCTAATGGACTCTGTTGGCAAGCTGTTAAGCCAATGCCATGCTGGACCCTTGCACTTTGGGTATCTCCCCATGCCTTTCTATTTGAATGGCGTCGGGGTGAAGACTGAGTTTTTTGGCCGGAATGCCTCTCTATCGCGGCCACGAGGTGGCCGATCAGCCGCTTCATACGCTTCTTCCTCTAGTCGGGGTAGCAACCTGCATTTTGGGTAACTCTTGGAGGGGCGCTCGAGTTTATATTGCTCGGCCGCGACGACTTCAGTCCATCTGTCAGCTAGCAGATCTTGATCAGCTTGAAGCTGTTGCTGCTTTTTCTTAAGGCTATTTGCCGTGGCTATAAGCCGGTGTTTGAAGCGCTCTTGTTCGACGGGATCCTCTGGCACGGCGAATTCGTCGCCGCTGAGTCTTGCCTCGTCTTCGAAGGGGGGCATGTAATTATCATCCTCCGCCTCTCCATCTGCCGCTCTCTCAGGAGGGCTGGCTCCTCCATCCTCCTGCTCTAAATCTTGCTGGAGGGGATTGTTGTTGTCTTCGGCACTATTCGGAGTGTTATTGTCTCATGTGCCAGTATCACCACTTTTGCTTTGGCGGGACTTAGAGCGGCGCCGCTGACGTCGGCGCTTGGGTTGCTTCTTGGAGGGGTCATCCTCTGCTATCTCGTTGCCATTACCTTCTTTGGGTGTATCCACCATGTATATATCGTATGATGAGGTGGCTGTCCAGTGCCCTGTGGGAAGTGGTTCCTCTTCGTCTCCCGCATCGTCGTCCATACCGTCGATGTCTTCGGAGTCGAAGTCGAGCATGACGGTTAAGTCATCGACAGTGGCTACTAAGTGGGTGGTGGGTGGGCCGCGAATTTCTTCATCGTCCGCATCCCAGTCCTGCCGGACATAGTTCGGCCAGGATCCTCCTGACAAGGAGAGAGACCTTAATGAGTTCAGTATGTCGCCAACGGGCGAGTGCTGAAAAATATCCGCGGAGGTAAACTCCATGATCGGCGCCCAATCGGATTCGATAGGAACGGGCGCAGGCGGCTCCGAGTCCGTGGCCGGAGAAGGATCCGGCAATTTAACAAAACGGCTCTCGTGCAAGATAAGGTTGATGTTTGGCTCAATCGCCGCTGAGGGTAAGGCCTCTCTGGCGGGGTCCATCCACCCGTCCATTGACGGCGCAACTGGCTCCGAATTGAGGGTCGGAGCGGCTGCATGTGCGATCTCCTGAACACTGTCTGACAGTAGAGCTAAATCGTATTCATCATGACCGCGTGACGCACAAGGTAGAGGCTCGAATCCGTCGAAGATCAAATCTCCACGGATATCGACCGTGTAGTTTAAGATTCCAAACTTGACCTGGTGGCCAGGGGCGTAACTTTCAATCTGCTCCAGATGGCCAAGCGAATTGGCCCGCAGTGCAAAGCCGCCGAACACGAAGATCTGTCCGGGGAGAAAAGTCTCACCCTCGACTGCATCGCTATCGATGATAGTAGGAGCCATCAAGCCTAATGGCGACGACACGGCGGAACTCTCAATGAAAGCACCAATGTCAGTGTCAAAACCGGCGGATCTCGGGTAGGGGATCCCAAACTATGCGTCTAAGGCGGATGGTAACAGGGGGCAGGGGACACAATGTTTTACCCAGGTTCAGGCCCTCTTGATGGAGGTAAAACCCTACGTCCTGCTTGATTAATATTGATGATATGGGTAGTACAAGAGTAGATCTACCACAAGATCGGAGAGGCTAAACCCTAGAAGCTAGCCTATGGTATGATTGTATGTTTTCCTACGGACTAAAACCCTCTGGTTTATATAGACACCGGAGAGGTTAGGGTTACACAAGGTCGGTTACAAAGGAGGAGATACACATATACGTATTGCCTAGCTTGCCTTGCACGCCAAGTAGAGTCCCATCCGGACATGAGACGAAGTCTTCAATCCTGTATCTTCATAGTCCAACAGTCCGGCTGTCCGGAGACCCCCTAATCCAGGACTCCCACAGCAAGAAAGATCAATCTAGTAGGCCAAACCAAACTGATAGTTCAAAGAGACTTGCAAAGATAACCAATCATACATAAAAGAACTCAAAGAAGATTGAAATATTGTTCATAGATAAACTTGATCATAAACCCACAATTCATCGGTCTCAACAAACACACCGCAAAAGAAGATTACATCGAATAGATCTCCACAAGAGAGGGGGAGAACTTTGTATTGAGATCCAAAAAAGAGAGAAGAAGCCATCTAGCTAATAACTATGGACCCGAAGGTCTAAAGTAAACTACTCACACTTCATCGGAGAGGCTATGGTGTTGATGTAGAAGCCCTCCGTGATCGATGCCCCCTCCGGCGGAGCTCCGGAAAAGGCCCCAAGATGGGATCTCATAGATACAGAAAGTTACGGCGGTGGAATTAGGGTTTTGGCTTCGTCTCTGGTAGTTTTGGGGTACGTAGGTATATATAGGAGGAAGAAGTACATCGGTGGAGCAACATGGGCTCCACGAGGGTGGAGGGCGCGCCTGGGGGGTAGGCACGCCCTCCTCCCTCATGCCCTCCTGGTTGCTTTCTTGACGTAGGGTCCAAGTCCTCTAGATTATGTTTGCTCCGAAAATCACGTTCCCGAAGGTTTCATTCTGTTTGGACTCTGTTTGATATTCTTTTTCTGCGAAACTCTGAAATAGGAAAAAACAGCAATTCTGGGCTGGGCCTCCGGTTAATAGGTTAGTCCCAAAAATAATATAAAAGTGTATAATAAAGCCCAATAATGTCCAAAACAGTATATAATATAGCATGGAACAATCAAAAATTACAGATACATTGGAGACGTATCATGGCGCGCGTAGGGAGGAGGAGATCGAGGGGGACTTATGGGGCTGGAGCGCCGGAGGAGGCGAGAGGCGACCGCGTGTGGCGGCGGCGCACGGCGCCGTCGATGGGGGTGAGGCGGCCTCGGAGGAACCCTAACCGCGGCGGCGGCGTCGGGTGGAGGGGATCGATTGTGAGAGTGAGGGGTGCGGGGGGCGCTCGGGCAGGTTTTCTTTTCCCCTAGTAGTAGCGCTGGGTAGAGGCCGGCGCTACTGCTAAGCCGACCAGCTGTTGTGCCCGTTCGAAACAAATGCTACAGGTAAGTGGGCTACCGTTTTTACCCTGCGGCCCATGTAACAGCAGTGCGGCCCAAGCTAACAAACGCTGGTGTTATTTAATCGTAGTAGCGTGTTTTCTACACAGCGCTACTGGTAAATACCAGTAGCGTGGGGTCAAAAACAGGCGCTACTGGTAAACTTCTACCTATAAGCATTTTCCTAGTAGTGCCCTCACGCATCTCAATGGTTTGAGGGTGTTGCAGCACCTCCGCGAGGTAGGGGTTGATGACCTTCTCGAAGAACTTGTCCTTGCAGGCACTTGAAGACGCCATGGCGATCTAGATATGTCAGAAAAACAGCTCGAAACAAAGACAGGAGATATTTGCGTGATACGGTGGTCAAAACCTTCAGGAGATTATATAATGAATTTTTACTGACCAAAAGAAGTATCGTGAAAGAAAACGGAGTCTGGAGAGCACACGAGGTGCCCACGAGGCAGGGGGCGCACCCAGGGGGTAGGGCGCGCCCTCCACCCTCGTGGAAGCCTCATGTCCTTCCCGGACTACTTATTTTCCTATTTTCTTAAATATTCCAAGACAGAGAAAAATTGCCATTAGAACTGTTTTTGAGTCGGTTTACTTACCATACCACATACCTATTCCTTTTCGGAGTCTGAAACATTCTGGAAAGTGTCCCTTATGTATTCCTCCGGGGTTATGGTTTCAATAACATTAGTTTCAACATTTATAGGATTACCTGAGATATAATGTTTGATTCTTTGATCGTTCACCACCCTCGGATTTGTGCCTTCGAAGTTGTTGATTTTTATGGCACCAGAACAGTAGACCTCCTCGATGATGTAAGGACCTTCCCATTTAGAGAGAAGTATCCCTGCAAAAAATCTTAAACGAGAGTTGAATAGCAACACATAATCACCTACATTAAACTCACGCTTTTGTATCCTTTTGTCATGCCATCTTTTAACTTTTTCTTTAAACAGTTTGGCATTCTCATAAGCCTGGATTCTCCATTCATCAAGTGAGCTATTGTCAAAAAGCCTGTTCTCACCGGCAAGTTTGAAGTCATAGTTGAGCTCTTTAATAGCCCAATATGCCTTATGTTCTAATTCAAGAGGTAAGTGACATGCTTTACCATAAACCATTTTATACGGAGACATGCCCATAGGATTTTTATATGCAGTTCTAGAAGCCCATAATGCATCATCAAGTTTCTTGGACCAATTCTTTCTAGATCTATTGACAGTCTTCTACAAAATTAATTTAAGCTCTCTATTGCTAAGTTCTAATTGACCACTAGACTGTGGATGATATGGAGATGCAATTCTATGATTAACATCATAATTAGCAAGCATTTTACGGAAAGCACCATGAATAAAATGTAAACCACCATCAGTCATTAGATATCTAGGGACACCAAATCTCGGAAAAATAACTTCTTTAAGCATCTTAATAGAGGTGTTATGATCAGCACTACTAGTTGGAATAGCTTCTACCCACTTAGTAACGTAATCGACAACAACTAAAATATGTGTATACCCATTAGAGGAAGGAAACAGTCCCATATAATCAAAGCCCCAAACATCAAATGGTTCAATAACGAGTGAATAATTCATAGGTATTTCTTGACGTCTAGTAATATTACCAATTCTTTGACATTCATCACAAGATAAGACAAACTTATGGGCATCCTTGAAGAGAGTAGGCCAACGAAAACCGGATTGCAATACCTTGTGTGCAGTTCTATCTCCAGCATGGTGTCCTCCATAAGCTTCGGAGTCACACTTGCGTAGGATCTATTCCTGTTCATGCTCAGGTATACAACGTCTAATAACACCATCTACTCCTTCTTTATAAAGGTGTGGGTCATCCCAGAAGTAATGTCTTAAATCATAGAAAAACTTTTTCTTTTGCTGGTATGTGAAACTAGGTGGTATAAATTTGGCAACAATGTAATTAGCATAATCAGCATACCATGGAGCAGTACGAGAAGAATTTATGACAGCTAATTGTTCATCAGGAAAGCTATCATCAATAGGTAGTGGGTCATCAAGAACATTCTCTAACCTAGACAAGTTGTCTACAACGGGGTTCTCAGCTCCCTTTCTATTTATAATATGCAAATAAAATTCTTGTAGCAGGAGAACCCATCTAATAAGTCTAGGTTTAGCATCTTTCTTTTCGATAAGATATTTAATAGCAGCATGATCAGTGTGAATAGTTACCTTAGAATCAACAATATAAGGTCTAAACTTATCACAAGCAAATACAACTGCTCAAAATTCCTTTTCAGTAGTAGCATAATTTCTTTGAGCACTGTCTAGAGTTTTACTAGCATATTGGATAACATTTAATTTCTTATCAACTCTTTGTCCTAGAACAACCCCTACAGCTTAATCACTAGCATCACACATAATTTCAAATGGTAAATTCCAATCAGGAGGCTGAACAATAGGTGCAGAAACCAAAGCTTCCTTAAGTATTTCAAATGCTTCTACACAGTCATCATCAAAGACAAAAGGGACATCTTTTTGTAAGAGATTAGTCAGAGGACGAGAAATTTTAGAAAAGTCCTTAATGAACCTCCTATAAAAACCAGCATGACCAAGGAAGCCTCTTATACCTTTAATGTCCTTAGGACACGGCATCTTTTCAATAGCATCAACTTTAGCTTTATCAACTTCAATACCACTTTCAGAAATTTTATGCCCCAAGACAATACCTTCATTAACCATAAAGTGGCACTTCTCCCAATTCAAGACAAGATTAGTTTCTTCACATCTCTGCAAAACTCGATCAAGGTTGCTTAAGCAATCATCAAAAGAAGTTCCGTAAATGGAGAAATCATCCTTGAAAACCTCGACAATCTTTTCACAAAAAGTCAGAGAATATAGCAGTCATACATCTATGAAAAGTAGTAGGTGCATTGCATAAACCAAAGGGCATACGTCTATAAGCAAAGGTACTGAAAGGGCAAGTAAAAGTTGTCTTTTCTTGATCCTCTTTTGACACAGGTATTTGAGAGAAACCAGAATAACCATCTAGAAAGCAAAAATGTGTATGCTTGGATAATCTTTCTAGCATTTCATCAATAAAAGGTAAAGGGTAATGATCTTTTTTAGTAGCTTTATTGAATTTGTGGAAATCAATTAACATTCTATAACCTGTAACAATTTTTTGTGGGATCAATTCATCTTTATCATTAGGAACAATAGTAATACCTCCCTTCTTAGGGACACAATGAACATGACTTACCCACTGACTATCAGCAACGGGATAAATTATACCTACCTCCAGAAGATTTAGTATTTCTTTTCTTACGACTTCTTTCATCTTAGGATTTAACCGTCGTTGGTGATCCACAACCGGTTTAGCATCCTTCTCCAATTTTATTTTATGCTGGCATAAAGTGGGGCTAATGCCCTTAAGATCATCAAGAGTATATCCAATAGCAGCACGGTGCTTCTTCAGAGTTTTCAATAATTTCTTTTCTTCATGCTCTAAAAGGTTAGCACTAATAATAACAGGATATATCTCTTTCTCATCAAGATAATCATATTTAAGAGTATCAGGTAAAGGTTTAAGCTCAAACACGGGATCACCCTTGGGTGGAGGGGGTCCCCTAGGATTTCAACAGGCAAGTTGTGTTTCAAAATAGGTCCCTGTTTAAAGAATACTTCATCTATTTCCCTTCCTTCATTCATAAACATATCATTTTCATGGTCTAGCGAATATTGTTCTAAAGGATCAGTAGGAGACACGGCAATAGAAGCAAGACCAATAATTTCATCTTTACTAGGCAATTCTTTATCATGGGTTTATCTACGAAATTTAGCAAAAATAAACTCATGAGACATATCCCCTAAACCAACAGAAACAATATCCTTATTGCAGTCTATCTTAGCATTAACAGTATTCAAGAAGGGTCTACCAAATATAATGGGACAAAAGTCATCTTGTGGGGAACCAAGAACAAGAAAATCAGCAGGATATTTGACTTTCCCACACAAGAATTCAACATCTCTAACAATCCCAACTGGTGAAATAGTATCTCTATTAGCAATCTTAATTGTAACATCAATTTCCTCTATCTCAGCAGGTGCAATATCATGCATAATTTCTTTGTATAAGGAATGAGGTATTGCACTTGCACTAGCACCCATATCACATATGCCATGATAGCAATGGTCTCCTATTTTAACAGAAATAACAGGCATGCCTACAACAGGTCTATGCTTATTTTTAGTATCTAGTCTAGCAATTCTAGTAGATTCATTGCAGAAGTAAATAACATGCCCATCAATATTATCGGCCAAGAGATCTTTAATCATAGCAACACTAGGTTCAACCTGAATTTGCTCAGGGGTTTTGGGTGTCTTAATATTACTTTTGCTAACCACAGTTGAAGCTTTAGCATGATCCTTTATTCTAACAGGGAAAGGTGGTTTCTCAATATAAGTAGTAGGAACAACAGGATCATTATAAGTGTAGTCTTTTCTTCAACTTTAATAGGTGCAACTACTTTTAATTCAATGGGAGGATTATATTTAAACCACTTCTCCTTAGGGATATCAACATGAGTAGCAAAGGATTCACAGAAAGAAGCTACTATCTCAGAGTCAAGTCCATATTTAGTGCTAAATTCACGAAAAGCATCGGTATCCATAAAAGATTTAACACAATCAAACTTAGGTGTTATACCTGAATCCTTACCTTCATCGAGGTCCCAATCTTCAGAGTTGCGTTTAATTCTTTCCAATAAATCCCATTTGAATTCAATAGTCTTCATCATAAAAGATCCAGTACAAGAAGTATCGAGCATGGAGCGATTACTGAGAGAAAGCCGAGCATAAAAATTTTGAATGATCATTTCTGTAGAGAGCTCATGATTGGGGCATGAATATAACATTGACTTAAGCCTCCCCCAAGCTTGAGCGATGCTTTATCCTCCGTGAGGCCAAAAATTATATATATATAATTACGATCACGATGAACAAGATGCATAGGATAAAACTTCTGATGAAATTCCAATTTCAATCGTTTGTAGTTCCATGATCCCATATCATCACATAGCCTATACCATGTCAATGCCTCTCCCTTCAAAGATAAAGGGAAGACCTTCTTCTTGATAACATCATCGGGCATACATGCAAGCTTAAATAATCCACAAACTTCATCCACATAGATTAAGTGTAAATCGGGATGCAATGATCCATCTCCTGCAAAAGGATTAGCTAGCAGTTTCTCTATCATACTCGAAGGAATTTCAAAGTAAAAATTTTCAGTAGGTTCAGTGGGTTGAGGAGAAACTCTTTTCTCTACTGGTCGGGGTGAAGATATGCCGAACAAGCCCCTCAAAGGATTATCTTCCATAGTAACAAGTGACAGTAAATTTCAGCACACTATATAAATTTTTCCTTACCAAATTCCACCTACCAAAGGCGCTTCACTCCCCAGCAGCGGCGCCAGAAAAGAGTCTTGATGACCCACAAGTGTAGGGGATCTATCGTAGCCTTTTCGATAAGTAAGAGTGTCGAACCCAATGAGGAGCAGAAGGAAATGATAAGCAGTTTTCAGTAAGGTATTCTCTGCAAGCACTGAAATTATCGGTAATAGATAGTTTTGTGATAAGGTAACTTGTAACGAGTAGCAAGTAATAAAAGTAAATAAGGTGCAGCAAGATGGCCCAATCCTTTTTGTAGCAAAGGACAAGCCTGGACAAACTCTTATATGAAGGAAAGCGCTCCCGAGGACACATGGGAATTATCGTCAAGCTAGTTTTCATCACCTTCATATGATTCGCGCTCGGTACTCTGATAATTTGATATGTGGGTAGACCAGTGCTTGGGTACTGCCCTTACTTGGACAAGCATCCCACTTATGATTAACCCCTATTGCAAGCATCCACAACTACAAAAGAAGTATTAAGGTAAACCTAACCATAGCATGAAACAAATGGATCCAAATCAGCCCCTTACGAAGCAACTCATAAACTAGGGTTTAAACTTCTGTCACTCTAGCAACCCATCATCTACTTATTACTTACCAATGCCTCCCTCTAGGCCCAAACAATGGTGAAGTTTCATGTAGTCGACGTTCACATGACACCACTAGAGGGATGACAACATACATCTCATCAAAATATCGAATGAATACCAAATTCACATGACTACTTATAGCAAGACTTCTCCCATGTCCTCAGGAACAAACGTAACTACTCACAAAGCATATTCATGTTCATAATCAGAGGGGTATTAATATGCATAATGGATCTGAACATATGATCTTCCACCAAGTAAACCAACTAGTATCAACGACAAGGAGTAATCAACACTACTAACAACCCACAGGTACCAATCTGAGGTTTGGATACAAAGATTGGATACAAGAGATGAACTAGGGTTTGAGATGAGATGGTGCTGGTGAAGATGTTGATCGAGATTGACCCCCTCCCGATGAGAGGATCGTTGGTGATGACGATGGTGATGATTTCCCCCTCCCGGAGGGAAGTTTCCCCGATAGAATAGCTTTGCCAGAGCCCTAGATTGGTTCCGCCAAGGTTCCGCCTTGTGGCGGCAGAGTTTCTTCCCGAAAGCTTTCTTATGATTTTTTCCTCGACGAAAGATTCCATATAGCCAAAGATGGGCATCATAGGGCCACCAGGGGGCCCACGAGGCAGGGGGCGCGCCCCCCCACCCTCGTGGACGGTGGGTGGCCCCCCTCTGGTACTTCTATCGCCCAATATTTTTTATATATTCTGAAAATAATTCCCGTGGAGTTTCAGGACTTTTGGAGATGTGCAGAATAGGTCTCTAATATTTTCTCCTTTTCTAGCCCAGAATTCCAGCTGTCGGCTGATACGTCTCCAATGTATCTATAATTTTTGATTGTTCCATGCTATTATATTATCAACCTTGGATGTTTTATATGCATTTATATGTTATTTTATATGATTTTTGGGACTAACCTATTAACCCAGAGCCCGGTGTCAGTTTCTGTTTTTTCCTTGTTTTAGAGTATCGCAGAATAGGAAAATCAAACGGAGTCCAATTGACCTGAAACTTCACGGAACTTATTTTTGGAAGGAAAGCAACCCGGGAGACTTGGAGTGCACGTCAGGAAAGCAACGAGGAAGCCACGAGGCAGGGGGCGCGCCCACCCCCCTGGGCGCGCCCTCCACCCTCGTGGGCCCCTCATGGCTCCCCCGACATACTTCTTCCGCCTATATATCTCCATATACCCTAAAACGATCAGGGAGCTGAATAGATCGGGAGTTCCACCGCCAGAAGCCTCCATAGCCACCGAAAACCAATCTAGACCTGTTCCGGCACACTGTCGGAGGGGGAATCCCTCTCCGGTGGCCATCTTCATCATCCCGGTGTTCTCCATGACGAGGAGGGAGTAGTTCTCCCTCGGGGATGAGGGTATGTACCAGTAGCTATGTGTTTGATCTCTCTCTCTCTCTCTCGTGTTCTTGAGGTGGTACGATCTTGATGTATCGCGAGCTTTGCTATTATAGTTGGATCTTATGATGTTTCTCCCCCTCTACTCTCTTGTAATGGATTGAGTTTTCCCTTTGAAGTTATCTTATCGGATTGAGTCTTTAAGGATTTGAGAACACTTGATGTATGTCTTGCGTGGGATAACCGTGGTGACAATGGGTTATTCTATCGATTCACTTGATGTATGTTTTGGTGATCAACTTGCGGGTTCCGCCCATGAACCTATGCATAGGGGTTGGCACACGTTTTGGTCGTGATTCTCCGGTAGGAACTTTGGGGCACTCTTTGAGGTTCTATGTGTTGGTTGAATAGATAAATCTGAGATTGTGTGATGCATATCGTATAATCATACCCACAGATACTTGAGGTGACATTGGAGTATCTAGGTGACATTAGGGTTTTGGTTGATTTGTGTCTTAAGGTGTTATTCTAGTACGAACTCTAGGGCTGTTTGTGACACTTATAGGAATAGCCCAACGTATTGATTGGAAAGAATAACTTTGAGGTGATTTCGTACCCTACCATAATCTCTTCATTTGTTCTCCGCTATTAGTGACTTTGAGTGACTCTTTGTTGCATGTTGAGGGATAGTTATGTGATCCAATTATGTTATTATTGTTGAGAGGACTTGCACTAGTGAAAGTATGAACCCTAGGCCTTGTTTCCTAGCATTGCAATACCGTCTGTGCCCACTTTTATCATTAGTTACCTTGCTGTTTTTATATTTTCAGATTACAAAAACCTTTATCTACTATCCATATACCACTTGTATCACCATCTCTTCGCCGGACTAGTGCACCTATACAATTTACCATTGTATTGGGTGTGATGGGGACACAAGAGACTCTTTGTTATTTGGTTGCAGGGTTGCTTGAGAGAGACCATCTTCATCCTATGCCTCCTACGGATTGATAAACCTTAGGTCATCCACTTGAGGGAAATTTGCTACTGTCCTACAAACCTCTGCACTTGGAGGCCCAACAACGTCTACAAGAAGAAGGTTGTGTAGTAGACATCAAGCTCTTTTCTGGCGCCGTTGCTGGGGAGGTGAGTGCTTGAAGGTATATCTTTAGATCTTGCAATCAAGTCTTTTAGTTTCTTGTTTTATCACTAGTTTAGTTTATAAAAGAAAAATATTAAAAAAATGGAATTGAGTTTACCTCGTATGCTTCATCTTTTTAATATCTTTCGTGAGTATCATGGAAAGGAAAATTGTGCTCAAGTGCTAGAAGAAGAATGCATTAAAATGTTTGGCACTAAATATTTGAATGATGAGCATGATTGCAATGTTTTTAGTATGAATTCTTTGAATATCCATGATGCTAATGATATGCAAAGCCACATGCTTTGGGATGCTATGTTTGATGAAGATGATATTTTTAGTCCCCCAAGTTTTGATGAGCAAATTTATTATGATGATAGCATGCCTCCTATTTATGATGATTATAATTATGAAAGTGGATTTGGAGAGGTCATGACTTTATTTAGTGATGAATCCACTATTTCGGAAGAGGTTCCAATTGATTATGAGAAGAAAGTTGCTATCTATGATGATTATTGTGATGACTTGTATGCTATAAATAATAATGATATCCATGAAACTTGTCATCGTGATTTTAACTTTCAATTGGATTATGCCTCACATGATAGTTATTTTCTTGAGCTTTCTCCCACTACTATTCATGAGAAGAAATGTGCTTATGTGGAGAGTAATAAAAATTCTATGCTTGTAGATCATGAAAAGAATGCTTTATGTGATGGTTATATTGTTGAATTTATTCATGATGCTACTGAAAAATATTATGAGGGAGGAACATAAGCTTGTAGGAATTGCAATAATATCAAGTTTCCTCTCTATGTGTTGAAAATCTTGAAGTTATGCTTGTTTTACCTTACTATGCTAGTTGATTATTGTTCCCACAAATTGTTTGCTCACAAAATCCCTATGCATAGGAAGTGGGTTAGACTTAAATGTGCTAGTCATATTCTTCATGATGCTCTCTTTATGTTACAATTCTTATCTTTTATGTGAGCATCATTGAAATCATCATCCCTAGCTAGGGGTGTTAAACGATAGCGCTTGTTGGGAGGCAACCCAACTTTATTTTTGTTCCTTGCTTTTTGCTCCTTTTTAGTAATAAATAATTTATCTAGCCTCTTTTATTATTGAGTTTTTATGTTTTAATTAGTGTTTGTGCCAAGTAGAACCGTTGGGAAGACTTGGGGAAAGTCTTGTTGATCTTGCTGTAAAAACAGAATCTTTAGCGCTCACGAGAATTGATGCCCTTTTTTATTGGAGAGTGCTATTTAGTTAATTATTTTTTAATATGATTAATACATAAATTCCTCACGTCCAGCAATTTATTTTAGAATTTTTGGGGTTCTAGAAGTTTGCGTTACCTACAGATTACTACAGATTGTTCTGTTTTTGCCAGATTCTGTTTTTCGTGTGTTGTTTGCTTATTTTGATGAATCTATGGCTAGTAAAATAGTTTATAAACCATAGATAAGTTGGAATACAGTAGGTCTAACACCAATATAAATAAAGAATGAGTTCATTACAGTAGCTTGAAGTGGTGTTTTGTTTTCTTTCGCTAACGGAGCTTACGAGTTTTTCTGTTAAGTTGTGTTGTGAAGTTTTCAAGTTTTGGGTAAACATTTGATGGACTATGGAATAAGGAGTGGCAAGAGCCTAAGCTTGGGGATTCCCAAGGCACCCCAAGGTAATATTCAAGGACAACCAAAAGCCTAAGCTTGGGGATGCCCCGGAAGGCATCCCCTCTTTCGTCTTCGTTCATCGGTAAATTTACTTGGTGCTATATTTTTATTTACCACATGATATGTGTTTTGCTTGGAGCATCATTTTATTTTATTTAGTTTTTCTTGCTGTTTGAATAAAATACCAAGATCTTAAATTCTTTAATGTTAGAGAGTCTTCACATAGTTGCATAATTATTCGACTACTCATTGGTCTTCACTTATATCTTTCGGAGTAGTTTGGCATTTGCTCTAGTGCTTCACTTATATATTTTTAGATCACGGTGGTGGTTTTATTTTGAAGAAATAGATGAAATCTCATGCTTCACTTATATCATTTTGAGAGTCTTTAGGACAGCATGGTAGTTCGCTTTGGTTATGAAACTAGTCCTAATATGATGGGCATCCAAGAGGGATATAATAAAAACTTTCATATAGAGTGCATTGAATACTATGAGAAGTTTGATACTTGATGATTGTTTTGAGATATGAGGATGGTAATATTAGATTCATGCTAGTTGAGTAGTTGTGAATTTGAGAGATACTTGTGTTAAAGTTTGTGATTCCCGTAGCATGCACGCATGGTGAACCGTTATGTGATGAAGTCGGAGCATGATTTATTTATTGATTGTATTCCTTATGACTGGCGGTCGGGGACGAGCGATGGTATTTTCCTACCAATCTATCCCCCTAGGAGCATGCGTGTAGTACTTTGTTTCAATAACTAATAAATTTTTGCAATAAGTATGTGAGTTCTTTATGACTAATGTTGAGTCCATGGATTATACGCACTCTCACCCTTCCACCATTGCTAGCCTCTCTAATACCGCGCAACTTTCGCCGGTACCATAAACCCACCATATATCTTCCTCAAAACAGCCACCATACCTACCTATTATGGCATTTCCATAGCCATTCCGAGATATATTGCCATGCAACTTTCCACCGTTCCGTTTATTATGACACGCTCCATCATTGTCATATTGCTATGCATGATCATGTAGTTGACATCGTATTTGTGGCAAAGCCATTGTTCATAATTCTTTCATACATGTCACACAAGCATCATTGCACATCCCGGTACACCGTCGGAGGCATTCATATAGAGTCATATCTTGTTCTAAGTATCGAGTTGTAATTCTTGAGTTGTAAGTAAATAAAAGTGTGATGTTCATCATTATTAGAGCATTGTCCCAGTGAGGAAAGGATGATGGAGACTATGATTCCCCCACAAGTCGGGATGAGACTCCGGACGAAAAAAAAAAAATAAAAGAGGCCAAAGAAGCCCAAATAAAAAAAAGAAGAGAAAAGAGGCCACAAAAAAGGAGAAGGCCCAAATAAAAAATAAAAAATGAGAGAAAAAGAGAGAAGGGGCAATGCTACTATCATGTTACCACACTTGTGCTTCAAAGTAGCACCATGATCTTCATAATAGAGAGTCTCCTGTGTTATCACTTCCATATACTAGTGGGAATTTTTCATTATAGAACTTGGCTTACATATTCCCATGATGGGCTTCCTCAAAATGCCCTTGGTCTTCGTGAGCAAGCAAGTTGGATGCACACCCACTTAGTTTCTTTTGTTGAGCTTTCATATACTTATAGCTCTAGTGCATCCGTTGCATGGCAATCCCTACTCACTCACACTGATATCTATTGATGGGCATCTCCATAGCCCATTGATACGCCTAGTTGATGTGAGACTATCTTCTCCCTTTTTGTCTTCTCCGCAACCACCATTCCATTCCACCTATAGTGCTATATCCATGGCTCACGCTCATGTATTGCGTGAAGATTGAAAAAGTTTGAGAACATCAAAAGTATGAAACAATTTCTTGGCTTGTCATTGGGGTTGAGCATGATTTAAATATTTTGTGTGGTGAAGATAGAGCATAGCCAGACTATATGATTTTGTAGGGATAGCTTTCTTTGGCCATGTTATTTTGAGAAGACATAATTGCTTAGTTAGTATGCTTGAAATATTATTATTTTTATGTCAACATTAAACTGTTGTCTTGAATCTTATGGATCTGAATATTCTTGCTACAATAAAGAGAAATACATGATAAATATGTTAGGTAGCATTCCACATCAAAAATTCTGTTTTTATCATTTACCTACTCGAGGACGAGCAGGAATTAAGCTTGGGGATGCTGATACGTCTCCAACGTATCTATAATTTTTTTATTGTTCCATGCTATTCTATTATCAACCTTGGATGTTTTATATGCATTTATATGCTATTTTATGTAATTTTTGGGACTAACCAATTAACCCAGAGCCCAGTGCCAGTTTCTGTTTTTTCCTTGTTTTAGAGTATCGCAGAAAAGGAAAATCAAACGGAGTCCAATTAACCTGAAACTTCACGGAACTTATTTTTGGAAGGAAATCAACCCGGGAGACTTGGAGTGCACGTCATGAAAGCAACGAGGAAGCCACGAGGCAGGGGCGCGCCCACCCCCCTGGGCGCGCCCTCCACCCTCATGGGCCCCTCGTGGCTCCCCCGACGTACTTCTTCCGCCTATATATCTCCATATACCCTAAAACGATCGGGGAGCAGAATAGATCGGGAGTTCCGCCGCCAGAAGCCTGCATAGCCACCGAAAACCAATCTAGACCCGTTCTGGCACCCTGCCGGAGGGGGAATCCCTCTCCGGTGGCTATCTTCATCATCCCGGTGCTCTCCATGACGAGGATGGAGTAGTTCTCCCTCGGGGCTGAGGGTATGTACCAGTAGCTATGTGTTTGATCTCTCTCTCTCGTGTTCTTGAGGTGGTATGATCTTCATGTATCACGAGCTTTGCTATTATAGTTGGATCTTATGATGTTTCTCCCCCTCTACTCTCTTGTAATGGATTGAGTTTTCTCTTTGAAGTTATCTTATCGGATTGAGTCTTTAAGGATTTGAGAACACTTGATGTATGTCTTGCGTGGGATAACCGTGGTGACAATGGGTTATTCTATTGATTCACTTGATGTATGTTTTGGTGATCAACTTGCGGGTTCCGCCCATGAACCTATGCATAGGGGTTGGCACACGTTTTCGTTGTGATTCTCCGGTAGGAACTTTGGGGCAATCTTTGAGGTTCTATGTGTTGGTTGAATAGATGAATCTGAGATTGTGTGATGCATATCGTATAATCATACCCATGGATACTTGAGGTGACATTGGAGTATCTAGGTGACAGTAGGGTTTTGGTTGATTTGTATCTTAAGGTGTTATTCTAGTACGAACTCTAGGGCTGTTTGTGACACTTATAGGAATAGCCCAACGGATTGATTGGAAAGAATAACTTTGAGGTGGTTTCGTACCCTACCATAATCTCTTCGTTTGTTCTCCGCTATTAGTGACTTTGGAGTGACTCTTTGTTGCATGTTGAGGGATAGTTATGTGATCCAATTATGTTATTATTGCTGAGAGGACTTGCACTAGTGAAAGTATGAACCCTAGGCCTTGTTTCCTAGCATTTCAGTACCGTTTGTGCTCACATTTATCATTAGTTACCTTGCTGTTTTTATATTTTCAGATTACAAAAACCTTTATCTACTATCCATATACCACTTGTATCACCATCTCTTTGCCGAACTAGTGCACCTATACAATTTACCATTGTATTGGGTGTGTTGGGGACACAAGAGACTCTTTGTTATTTGGTTGCAGTGTTGCTTGAGAGAGACCATCTTCATCCTACGCCTCCTACGGATTGATAAACCTTTGGTCATCCACTTGAGGGAAATTTGCTACTGTCCTACAAACCTCTGCACTTGGAGGCCCAACCACGTCTACAAGAAGAAGGTTGTGTAGTAGACATCACCGGCATTCTCCCTCTTTATGTAAACCTTGTAAAATCAGAGAGAATAGGCATAAGTATTGTGACATAATGTGTAATAACAGCCCATAGTGCAATAAATATCGATATAAAAGCATGATGCAAAATGGACGTATCAATTGAAAGTAAAGATTGCAAAATAAATGGTGCCAGAAATAACTTGTTGACGGGAGATTAATATAATGGAGAATAGACCCGGGGGCCATAGGTTTCACTAGTGGCTTCTCTCAAGATAGCATAAGTATTACGGTGGGTGAACAAATTATTGTCGAGCAATAATTAGAAAAGCGAGTAATTATGAGAATATCTAGGCATGATCATGTATATAGGCATCACGTCTGTGACAAGTAGACCGACTCCTGCCTGCATCTACTACTATTACTCCACACATCGACCGCTATCCAACATGCATCTAGAGTATTAAGTTCATAAGAACAGAGTAACGCATTAGGTAAGATGACATGATGAAGATGGATAAACTCAAGAAATATGATATAAATGATATCTTTTTATCCTCGATGGCAACAATACAATATGTGTCATTTCCCTTTCTGTCACTGGGATCAAGCACCGCAAGATTGAACCCAAAGCTAAGCACTTCTCCCATTGCCAGAAAGATCAATCTAGTAGGCCAAACCAAACTGATAATTCGAAGAGACTTGCAAAGATAACCAATCATACATAAAAGATTTCAGAGAAGAATCAAATATTGTTCATAGATAGACTTGATCATAAACCCACAATTCATCAGATCTCGACAAACACACCGCAAAAAGAGTTACATCAAATAGATCTCCAAGAAGATCGAGGAGAACTTTGTATTGAGATTAAAAGAGAGAGAAGAAGCCATCTAGCTAATAGATATGGATCCGAAGGTCTGAAGTAAACTACTCACACATCATCGGAGGGGCCATGGAGTTGATGTAGAGGCCCTCCGTGATCGATGCCCCCTCCGGCGGAGCTCCGGAAAAGGCCCCAAGATGGGATCTCTTGGGTACAGAAGGTTGCGGCGGTGGAAATAGGGTTTCGTGGTGCTCCTGGATGTTTTCGGGGTATATGAACATATATAGGAGGAAGAAGTACGTCGGTGGAGCCACGAGGGGCCCAAGTGGGGGGAGGGCGCGCCCAGGGGGGTAGGCACGCCCCCTGCCTCATGGCCACCTTGTTGGTTGCTTGACGTCTATTCCAAGTCCTCTGGATCACGTTTGTTCCAAAAATCATGCTCCCGAAGGTTTCATTCGGTTTGATATTCCTTTTCTGTGAAACACTGAAACAGGCAAAAAACAGCAATTTGCACTGGGCCTTGCATTAGTAGGTTAGTCCAAAAATAATATAAAAGTGTAAAATAAGGCCCATTAACATCCAAAACAGATAATATAATAGCATGGAACAATCAAAAATTATAGATACATTGGAGACATATCAAGCATCCCCAAGCTTAATTCCTACTCGTCCTCGAGTAGGTAAATGATAAAAACAAAAATTTTGATGTGGAATGCTACCTAGCATAATTCTCAATGTAATTTTTGTTATTGTGGAATGAATGTTCACATCCGAAAGATCTGAGAGATTCAATATTCAAATCCGAGAGATTCAAGACAAAAGTTTAATATTGACATAAAAATAATAATACTTCAAGCATACTAACTAAGCAATTATGTCTTCTCAAAATAACATGGCCAAAGAAAGTTCATGTAACGCCCGGATAATCATGCTACAGTAATCCCACATTAACGATGCCACGTCACCTCTGTCACTATAGTTAATCTCGGGTTAGTTCAAAACCGATTCAAATTCAAATTTAAAATAAAGTTAAGTAATAAAAGTTTTCAAAAGTTAAAACAAAAATGTTCGGGCGGTGCCATAATTTGCATATGTAATTATGGTCTAATAAACACATTTTTATAAAGTGCCTAAGTATTTTAAAATGAGTTAAAATAGAAGAGAAAATAGATAAAAAGAAAAACTAAAACAAAAAAGAACAAGGGAGAAAGCCCCCCCGGGCCATCTGTGGCCCAGCTGGCCAGCCCAACTGGGCAAAGGGCCAACCAGGCCGGCCCAACCGGCCACTCCCCCCCATAAACCCCCCACTACCCAGACCCCCACCGACACACCCCACTCCCCCCACAAAAATATCGCCCCCTCTCCCCCGACTGGATCGGTATCGAGGGAGGAGATCGACGATGCCCCGCGCCCGGAGTTTCCTCGCCGGAGCCCCTCCTCGCAGGACTGCCTCCTCCACATCGCCACCGTCCCCGTCCCCCACCTCGCGCCCCGTTGACATTTACCCTACGCCCCCAGTGTGAGCGCCTCCCCATGCTCCCTTTCCTCCTCTTCCCCCTGCCCCGTTGGACATCGTGGCCCGGCCGCGCCTGAACCGCGCGCGCACGCGCCCACGCCCCCCCCCCCCCCCCCCCCCCCCCCCCCCGCTCGTGCCCGGTGCACCCCACGGGCGCCCCGCCAGACGCTCCCTGGCCTCCTCACCCGCCCGCGGCGCGCATTGCCGCCTACTCCATGCCCCTGACCTCGCCCAGGCGCGAACCTTGCTGCCTCGCCGCGGCCAGTGGTCTTGCCCGATGCATAGCATGTCCTTGCTACTACTGTTGTTATCTTTACCTGCAATCCTAATGCATAGTATAGGATGCTAATTTATCATCAGTGGCCCTACATTCTTGTCCGTCTGCCATGCTATACTATCGGGCCGTGATCACTCGGGAGGTGATCACGGGTATATACTATATACTTTATACATGATACTTGTGGTGACAAAAGACGGGTCGGCTCGAAGAGTACCCGCGAGTGATTCACGGATTGGGTCTGAAAGGACGTTTGTCCCGACGGCCCTCTGAGTGGATCTTTGTGGCGGAGCGATAGGGTAGGTGGAGACCACCTAGGAGAGAGGTTGGCCTGGCCCTGGTCGGCGTCCGTGGTTATTTCAAAATAACACGCTTAACGAGATCTTGGTATTTGATCTGAGTCTGGCTACTGGCCTATACGCACTAACCAACTACGCATGAACAGTTATGGGCACTCGATGTCATGGTATCAGCCGAAGCCTTCGTGACGTCAGTGACTGAGCGGCGCGCGCCGGGTTGGACTGGAACGCCTGCTCTTGTATAAGGGAGGCTAGGTCTGTTCGCCGGCCGCGTTCGCAACGTGCAGGTGTGCAATGGGCGATGGGCCCAGACCCCTGCGCCATAGGATTTAGACCGGCGTGCTGACCCCTCTGTTGTGCCTAGGTAGGGCTGCGACGTGTTGATCTTCCGAGGCCGGGCATGACCCAGAAAAGTGTGTACGGACAAAGGAGATCGAGCGTGTTGGGGAATGTGGTGCACCCCTGCAGGGAAGTTAATCTATTCAAATAGTCGTGATCTTCGGTACCAGGACGACTTGGAGTTGTACCTTGACCTTATAACAACTAGAACCGGATACTTAATAAAACGCACCCTTCCAAGTGCGAGAGACAACCGGTGATCGCTCTCTCACAGGGCGACGAGGGGAGGATCATCGGTTAGGATTATGCTATGCGATGCTACTTGGTGGACTTACCATCTACTCTCTTCCTCTGCTGCAAGATGGAGGTTACCAGAAGCGTAGTCTTCGATAGGACTAGCTATCCCCCTCTTATTCCGGCATTCTGCAATTCAGTCCACATATGATACCCTCTTTCCATTTGATACCAATGCATACATATGTAGTGTAGCTCCTTGCTTGCGAGTACTTTGGATGAGTACTCACGGTTGCTTTGCTCCCTCTTTTCCCCCTTTCTATACCAGATTGCTATGACCAGACGATGGAGCCCTGGAGCCAGACGCCACCGTCGACAACGACTCCTACTACACTGTAGGTGCCTACTACTACGTGCAGCCAGCTGACGACGACCAGGAGTAATTCAGGAGGATCCCAGGCTGGAGGCCTGCGCCTCTTTCAATCTGTATCGCAGTTTGTGCTAGCCTTCTTAAGGCAAACTTGTTTAACTTATGTCTGTACTCAAATATTGTTGCTTCCGTTGACTCGTCTATGATCGAGCTCTTGTATTCGAGCCCTCGAGGCCCCTGGCTTGTAATATGATGCTTGTATGACTTATTTTATTTGTAGAGTTGTGTTGTGATATCTTCCCGTGAGTCCCTGATCTTGATCATACACGTTTGCATGTATGATTAGTGTACAATCAAATCGGGGGCGTCACAAGTTGGTATCAGAGCCGACTGCCTGTAGGAATCCCCCTTCCACACTCCTTGGCCGAAGTTGAGTCTAGACATTGCAAAAACTTTTACTAACATGGTTATGTGCCTTACGGGCCCATGTCGCCATCTGGGTGGTATTAGGATCTTTTACTCCTCGATCCTTACTCTGGGACGCTGAACTCTCTTCTACTCGGGTTAAACGATTTTACAAACTCAAACATTAGGATCCCGTGACCACGTTCACCCCAAAGTTGGATAAGCCCTAGTTATTCTTTAGAGTAGTATTTGAACATTATCCACATTGTCATTTGACTCCTTGAAAACATCTTTGTTTTCAGATGGAACCCACGAGACAGGTCATGCGCCACACGACGGCCATTGGTGCCTCAGGATCACCTGCTGTGTTGGTTGAGATGATGGCCTATCTGGGTTATCGCTGGCACCCTGAGTACAGCATCTACGAGGAGTACCAAGACTTTAACCAGGAGCAGTACCATGCCATCGTCCACCTCTACTCTCAGGAGTATGACTCCACTACCATGTTGCACACTGCTCATGGTGTTGGAGTGACTATCGACATGGTGGTCCACGATGCTGCTTATGCTGCTCTGACACGTCTTCGTGGAGAGTATCGGGAGTTGGACACCTCCCCTTTCAGGCACATTGCTATCGCATCCGATGTTGGTGCAGAGGGATACTACACTGTTGCCTACTCCACTGTCACCCGAGAGCCCTTCTACCATCAGAACCTGGTTCTGCATGTCGATGGGCTGGATAGAGCTAACCAAGCTCTTCGCCACGAGCTGTACACCACCCGTCAGCACCTATGCCATGCTCTGACGCTGTTGTACCCCTCTGGCCGATCTGGTGATCTATCGCGTTCTGTGATCTACCCTGCCAGGACCGTGATGCCCCAGGGCGTCGGATGGCCAGATGTGGGAGGCTACTCTCCTGCACTTGGTCCTCTTCTGCCACCTGCACGTCGGGTTCCGCACCAGAGTATCCGCGGACCCCAGGCTACTCACGTGGAGGACTTCCCTTCGCGTCACTACCAGCTGTCCGGCTACACCTACCTCCACAGTTCCTCCTTGGACTGATGTAGGCTTGCTTGTTAGTGCTAGATACATTCCCTGCGAGCCTGCGTGCCGCCTATGATGTTCTTAGCCTATGTACTGAACTCTGTGTACCGAACTCTATGCATGATCTCTTTTGTAAGATATGCCAACTACTATGTAGTATCTATCGTGTTCCTTTCATTATGCATGTTTCATCATGAATGATTTTTGCCCTTGCAAATTCTCAATGCTGAACTACCCCTGTTATATATTAGCAGGATGGTTAGACCAGGTGGTCGTGGTCGTGGTGGCCATGCCCCACCACCGCCTGAGTACATGGCTGGGATGATGCAACAGTTTGAGCTGAATCCCCAGTTCATGGAAAATATTGTGGCTCAGTTTCCTCGCCCCAAAATGAACTAGCAACCAACCCAAGTGACTCTGCAGGGTTTCATGCGTCTCAACCCAACTGTGTACCGCAGCTCAACTCAGCCTCTGGATGTTGATGACTGGCTCCGTGATATCACCTATGAGATGGAGTCTGCTGATGTAGCCCCTGCCAGCTATGTCACCTTTGCTTCCTTCTTCTTGAAGGGACCCGCCGCTCAATGGTGGGACAGCCACAGGCGTACCCTGCCGGTTGGAACAATCATCACCTGGCCAGACTTCCAAGCTGTTTTTCGTGCTTGCTTCATTCCTCAGGGAGTCATGGACTGTAAGAAGCGTGAGTTGCGCAACCTCACCCAGGGAAACAAAACTGTCAAAGCTTATCAGCGGGGGTTTCTTGACTTGTCCCGTTATGCTGAAGAAGACATTGCAACTAATGCACGCAGACAGGAGAAGTTCCGTGATGGCCTTCAAGCTGACATCAAGCTCGCACTTCTAGTGCATGACTTTGCTGATATCGCCACCTTGGTGAACAAGGCCATCAATGTCGAAACTGGTCTGCAGGAACACCAGAGCTCTCACAGGCGCAACCGTGACACAGGCTCATCTTCGGGCTCGTCCTTGCAGAAGCGTAGGATATGGATTCCCAACATCATGTAATAGCCAACTGCACCTGCTCCAAGGCAGTCCTATGCTGCGCTGCGTCTGCCTCCCCCACCAACTAGGCAGCCAAGACTTCGAGCTCCACCACCCCAGCTCCTATTCCCACTCCCAATAATGGTCTGTGCTACAAGTGTGGCCAACCTGGTCACCTTGCCAGGAACTTCTATCAGAATCAGAACCAGAATCAACTGGCCCTTCCCGCAGCTGGCCATGGAAGCAACCAGCCTCGCAACAACACTGCCAGGTCTTATGGTCGTGTTCATGCCAGCCACGTTGATCTCAATGAAGTTCTAGACCAGCCTGCTACCGTGATGGGTACACTCCTCGTAAATTCAGTACCAGTATCTATTTTATTTGATACAGGAGCATCACATTCATTCATATCAGCTGAGTTTGCATTCATGCATGGCATTAAATACGAAGAGATGAACACTGCAATCATGGTACACACTCCTGCGGGCTAGTGTCAAACCTCTATGGTTAGTCACAACGTTCCCATTGAAATTGAAGGACTGGAATTCCTTGCCTCTCCCATCGTACTGAAGTCCTGTAGCATTGACCTCATTCTGGGAATGGATTGGTTGAAAGCGCATACTGCTTCTATAGTTTGCGCTACTAAGACCGTCCATCTGCTACACCCTTCTGATGAAATAATTGCTTACCAGGTTCATCTAGTTCAGAACGCCGAGGCATGACTTTTATGCCTTGAATGCGTTGAACGCTGCACCACTTGAGGGCATTGAAAACATTCCCATCGTTTGTGAATTCCAAGACGTCTTTCTGGAAGAACTTCCCGGGATTCCCCCTGCTAGAGCTATCGAATTCATCATCGACTTGAAACCAGGCACCACCCTTATAGCCAAACGACCCTACAAGATGCCGCCACATGAACTCACTGAGCTTAAGGAGGAAATCGACAAATCTCTTAGCAAAGGGTTCATTCGCCCTAGTTGCTCTCCTTGGGAAGCACCTTCTCTCTTTGTTAAGAAGAAGGATGGGACAAACCGATTGGTCCAAGACTACCGTCCTATAAACCAAGCTACCATTCAGAATAGATACCCTCTTCCTCGGATCAATGATCTTTATGATCAACTGGCTGGTTCGTCAGTGTTCTCCAAACTCGACTTGAGGTTGGGTTACCACCAGATCCATGTTCGTGAAGAGGATATCCCAAAAACCGCCTTCGTGACTCGGTATGGATCATACGAGTACACCGTCATGTCATTCGGCTTAACGAATGCTCCAGCCACTTTCTCTCTCCTGATGAACTACATATTCATGGATTACCTCGACAATTTCGTCGTGGTTTATCTGGATGATATCTTGGTATTTTCCAACAAAGAAGAACATGCTGAACATCTTCGTCTTGTGCTGGAAAAGCTTCGAGAGCATCAACTGTATGCTAAGTATTCCAAGTGTGAATTTTGGCTCCCTGAAGTAACCTATCTTGGGCACATCATCTCCAAGGATGGTATTGCCGTCAACCCTGAACGAGTTCAGGCTATTCTCGATTGGACTCCTCCGAAGAATGTCAAGCAAGTCCGAAGTTTTCTCGGTCTCGCCAGCTATTGCCGTCGATTTGTCGAGAACTTCTCCAAGATTGCCAGGCCTCTGACTAATCTGTTGCATAAGGGCGTCAAGTTCCAATGGACAGACAAGTGTCAGGAAAGCTTCCAGGCACTCAAAGACAAGTTGACTTCTGCCCCAGTGCTTGCTCCACCTGATACTAAGAAGGACTTCATCATTTACTGCGATGCTTCCCGTCAAGGATTAGGCTGTGTCCTAATGCAAGAGCCCAGAGTGATTGCTTATGCCTCTCATCAACTGCGCCCTCATGAAGAAAACTACCTAGTTCATGATCTCGAGCTTGCTGCTGTCATTCATGCTTTGAAGCAGTGGTGACATTACCTTCTCGGTAATCGTTGCGAGATCTTCATCGACCACCAAAGTCTGAAGTATCTGTTTACTCAGCAAGATCTGAACCTCCGTCAGTAGAGATGGATGGAGACTGTTGCAGACTTTGACATGGGTATATCCTATACCCCCGGCAAGGCTAATGTAATGGCTGATGCCTTGAGCCACAGGTCTTACTGCAACCACCTCCAGGTTCACAAAGTTCAGCCCTCGCTTGTCGAAGAATTTAGAAAGCTGAACCTTCATATTGTTCCTCCTGGAGCACTTGCTACCCCTCCCCCAGAGTTTCAGAAGATGAATCTCCATGTTGTTACTAAGGGTTCTCTAAATGCCCTCGCTGTTGTGCCAGATCTGTTGGTGGTATAAAGACTATTCAAGGTTATGACTCTGAAGTCCATAAGATTAAACGCCATCTAGCAGAAGGAAAGCCCTCATCCTTCACTATCGTCGATGATGGCGCCTTGTACTTCAAAGGCCGCCTAGTGGTACCATGGTCGAGGAAAAACCTGGATCATACTAAAAAGGTTATGAAAGAAGCTCATGATACGCCTCTGTCCATCCATCCTGGTAGTACAAAGATATATTAGGATATTCGTCAGAGATTCTGGTGGTCTAATATGAAGCAGGACATTGCTCGTTATGTTGCTGAGTGTGACGTTTGCCGTCGTATCAAAGCAGAACATCAAAGGCCTGCTGGAACTCTGCAACATATCTCTATTCCTAAATGGAAATGGGACCGTGTTGAAATGGACTTCGTCACTGGATTTCCCAAATCGCAGAAAGGTAATGATGCTATTCTTGTCGTCATTGACCGGCTTTCTAAAGTTACACATTTTTTGGCGGTCAAAGAAACAATCACTGCTAGTCAGCTTGCAACTCTCTACATATCCAGAATTGTTTCACTTCACGGAATTCCACTGGTTATCAGTTCAGACCGTGGCAGCTTGTTTACTTGAAGATTCTGGGCAAGTTTCCAAGAAGCTATGGGAACTCATCTGTCATTCAGTACTGCGTTTCATCTTCAGTCGCAAGGACAGGTTGAGCATGTCAGCCAAGTTCTTGAAGACATGCTTCGAGCTTGTGTAATTTCCTTTGGCAAGAAATGGGTGGAATCTCTTCCATATGCTGAGTTCTCTTATAATAATAGCTATCAAGCTAGTCTGAAGATGTCCCCCTTCAAAGTGTTATATGGACGAAAGTGTCGGACCCCTCTGATCTGGTCAGAAACTGGGGAACGTCCACTCTTCGGTCCAGATATTATCCAACAGGCCGAAGAACAAGTCCGCATTATTCGCGAGAATCTCAAGATAGCTCAGTCACGTCAGAAGAGTCAGTATGACCGTCATCACAAGGACATGGTCTATCAACCTGGCGAAAAGGCTTATCTTCGAGTTACACCAATGAAGGGTGCTCACCGCTTCGGGATCAAGGGCAAGCTAGCTCCTCGCTATATTGGCCCATTCACTATTCTCAAAAGGCGTGGAAAAGTGGCATATCAACTGCAACTTCCGCCGAACCTTTCACAGGTTCACGATGTGTTCCACGTGTCACAACACCGCCGTTTCTTCAAGGATCCAATCCGAGTAGTGGATCATGAAGTGCTTGAATTGCAACAGGACCTCTCCTATAAAGAGCATCCGGTCCGCATTCTCGACCAAGCTGAACGCCGCGCATGTCAAAAAGCGATCAAGTTCCTCAAGGTTCAATGGTTGCATCACTCTGAAGATGAAGCCACTTGGGAACGCGAGGACCGCCTGTGTGATGAATACCCCGCACTGTTTCCTTCTACCTCCTAAATCTCGGGATGAGATTTCTTGTAGTGGAGGAGTTTTGTAACGCCCGGATAATCATGCTAAAGTAATCCCACGTTAACGATGCCACATCACCTCTGTCACTGTAGTTAATCTTGGGTTAGTTCAAAACCGATTCAAATTCAAATTATAAAGTTAAATAATAAAAGTTTTCAAAAGTTAAAACAAAAATGTTCGGGCGGTGCCATAATTTGCATATGTAATTATGGTGTAATAAACACATTTTTATAAAATGCCTAAGTATTTTTAAATGAATTAAAACAGAAGAGAAAATAGATAAAAAAACAAAAAAAACAAAAAAAAGGGAGAAAGCCCCCCTGGCCATCTATGGCCCAGCTAGCCAGCCCAACTGGGCAAAGGGCCAACCATGCCGGCCCAACCGGCCACTCCCCTCCATAAACCCCCCACTACCCAGACCCCCACCGACACACCCCACTCCCCCCGCAAAAATATCTCCCCCCCTCTCTCCCGACTGGATCGGGATCGAGGGAGGATATCGACGTCGCCCCGCGCCCGGAGTTTCCTCGCCGGAGCCCCTCCTCGCTGGACTGCCTCCTCCACATCGCCGCCGTCCCCGTCCCCTGATACGTCTCCGTCGTATCTATAATTCTTGATTGTTCCATGCCAATATTCTACAACTTTCATATACTTTTGGCAACTTTTTATACTATTTTTGGGACTAACATATTGATCCAGTGCCCAGTGCCAGTTCCTGTTTGTTGCATGTTTTTTGTTTCGCAGAATATCCATATCAAACGGAGTCCAAACGGAATAAAAATTGACGGAGATTTTTTTTGGAATACATATGATTCTTGGGAAGAAAAATCCACACGAGACGGTGCCCGAGGTGGCCACGAGGCAGGAGGGCGCCCCCCAGGCGCACCCTTGACCCTCATGGGCCACCCGTAAGGCGGTTGATGCCCTTCTTTTGCTGCAAGAAAGCTAATTTCCGGATAGAGATCATGTCAAAATTTCAGCCCAATCAGAGTTACAGATCTCCGGGAATATAAGAAACGGTGAAAGGGAAGAATCTGGGAACGCAGAAACAGAGAGAGACACAAAGACAGATCCAATCTCGGAGGGGCTCTCGCCCCTCCCATGCCATGGAGGCCAAGGACCAGAGGGGAAACCCTTCTCCCATCTAGGGAGGAGGTCAAGGAAGAAGAATACGAAGGGGCCCCCTCTCCCCTTATCTTCCGGTGGCGCCGGAACGCTGTCGTGGCCATCATCATCATCACCGCGATCTACACCAACACCTCCGCCATCTTCACCAACATCTCCATCACCTTCCTCCCCTCTATCTACAGTGGTCCACTCTTCCGCAACCCGTTGTACCCTCTACTTGAACATGGTGCTTTATGCTTCATATTATTATCCAATGATGTGTTGCCATCCTATGATGTCTGAGTAGATTTTCGTTGTCCTATCGGTGGTTGATGAATTGCTATGATTGATTTAATTTGCTTGTGGTTATGTTGCTATCCTTTGGTGCCCATCATATGAGAGCGCGCGTGGATCACACCATAGGGTTAGTTGTATGTTGATAGGACTATGTATTGGAGGGCAAGAGTGACAGAAGCTTCAACCTAGCATAGAAATTGATGCATACAGGATTGAAGGGGGGCCAATATATGTTAATGCTATGGTTGGGTTTTACCTTAATGAACGTTAGTAGTTGCGGATTGCTTGCTAATAGTTCCAATCATAAGTGCATAGAATTCCAAGTCAGGGATGACATCCTAGCAGTGGCCTCTCCCACATAATACTTGCTATCGGTCTAGTAAAGTAGTCAATTGCTTACGGGCAATTCCGCAACTCCTACCACCACTTTTCCACACTCACTATATTTACTTTATTGTTTCTTTATCTAAACAGCCCCTAGTTTTTATTTACGTACTCTTTATTATCTTGCAAACCTATCCAACAACACCTACAAAGTACTTCTAGTTTCATACTTGTTCTAGGTAAAGCGAACCTCAAGTGTGCGTAGAGTTGTATCGGTGGTCGATAGAACTTGAGGGGATATTTGTTCTACCTTTAGCTCCTTGTTGGGTTCGACACTCTTACTTATCGAAAACTGTTGCGATCCCATATACTTGTGGGTTATCAAGACCTTTTTCCGGCGCCGTTGCCGGGGAGCAATAGCGTGGGGTGAATATTCTCGTGTGTGCTTGTTTGCTTTATCACTAAGTAATTTTTGTTTGCTGTTCTTAGTTGTTCTTTATCTTTAGTTATGGATATGGAACACGAAATACCAAAAAAATTAGGTGTGCTTGCTACTCATGGAGATGGGGAACCTCCTAAAACCCTCGATGCTGGTTATGTGAAAAATATTATGTACTACTTTAATAATCCTGAGAAAACCCCATTCAATTATGTAATGGGGGTAACGTTGGATCAACGTGAATACTTTAGGGATTACTGATTGACACAAAAAGGGAAACTATTATGGGATCAAATTCATATATTGAATTGGTATGCTAGGCAACTATGCTTGAGATATGATTATACTTGTTGCTCTAAGATGAAGGCTCCACACCTTCCCTTTTTATGAGAATTTAATGATAATAAAACCTTAGCTTCTTATGCTAGAGGTATATATGATTACTATGATGTGGAACAAATAGAAGAATTTGTTGCTTTTATGGGTGCTTATGAAATTGAATCTATGTTTAAAGAGTTTGAAGATTTTGATGATTCGGTTTATAGACCTGAAAATTTAGCTATCCTTAAATATTGTTATGAGAATTATGAATGCAATTACGATATTAATGCACTTATTGAGAAAGTCTCCGCTGTCCAAGAAGAGACTAATATTTTGCAGGAATCTATGGAAGAAGAAGTTGATGAAACTGTGAGCTCATTGGATGAAAAAGATGAGGAGGAGAACGAAGAACAAAAGGAGGAAGAGCGGATTGATCACCCGTGCCCACCTTCTAATGGGAGTAACTCTTCAACTCATACATTGTTTAATTCCCCTTCATGCTTATCGAAGGATGAATATTATGATAATTGTTATGATCCCGTCGATTCTTTTGAAATATACCTTTTTGATGATGCTTGCTATGCTTATGGCCAAGATGCCAATATGAATTATGCTTATGGAGATGAACTTGCTATAGTTCCTTATGTTAAACATGAAATTGTTGCTATTGCACCCACGCATGATAGTCCTATTATCTTTTTGAATTCTCCCGACTACACTATATCGGAGAAGTTTGCACTTATTAAGGATTATATTGAGGGGTTGCCTTTTACCGTTGCACATGATGATTTTGATGAATATAATATGCATGTGCTTGCTGCTCCTACTTGCAATTATTATGAGAGAGGAACTATATCTCCACCTCTCTATGTTTCCAATATGATAAAATTGCAAGAAACTGTTTATACTATGCATTGGCCTTTACTTTGTGTGCATGAATTGTTCTTTTATGACATGCCGATGCATAGGAAGAGAGTTAGACTTTGTTATTGCATGATATATGTTACTTTGTGCTCACTAATAAATTATAAATCATTGTTAATTAAAATTGGCTTTGATATACCTTGGGATCCGGGTGGATTCATTACTTGAGCACTATATGCCTAGCTTAATGGCTTTAAAGAAAGCGCTGCCAGGGAGACAACCCGGAAGTTTTAGAGAGTCATTTATTTCTTTTGAGTGCTTTCATATAGTTTAAAAACAACAAAAATAAAGAGGGGAACCCAAAACTTTTTCAAAAAGGAAAGCGAAAGTGAGAAAGACAAGCATTGTTGAAGTGGGAGCTAGCCTTGAACTTTGTTCATGCTCACGGAAACTTTGTGAATCTTGATTACAGAAACTTTTCAATAAAAATAATTATCCCCGTGTACAATTCCATTGTATTATAAAAAATAATGTGCCAAGGTTTGCCTTTAGGATGTTTACATTTTCTTGATGGTTTGTACGGTGCAGGACTGCAACTTTGGCTATAGTGCATGATTTTACATTTTTTTTTCTGGAACGTCAAATGGTTCTGATTCTTTTTGCACTGTCTTCCTATACAAATTGTTTATTTTTCCTAATTTTGGTAGAATTTTTCAAGTAACAGAAGTATGGTGAATGTTCAGATTATTACAGACTGTTCTGTTTTAGACAGATTCTATTTTTGATGCATAGTTTGCTTGTTTTGATGAAACTATCAATTTATATTAGTGGATTAAGCCATGAAAAAGTTATATTACAGTAGACACAATGCAAAAACAAAATATGAATTGGTTTGAAACAGTACTTAGAGTAGTGATTTGCTTTATTATACTAACGGATCTTACCGAGTTTTCTGTTGAAGTTTTGTGTGGATGAAGTGTTCGATGATCGAGAAGGTCTCGATGTGTGAAGAAGGAAGAGAGGCAAGAGCTCAAGCTTGGGGATGCCCGAGGCACCCCAAGTAAATATTCAAGGTGACTCAAGCATCTAAGCTTGGGGATGCCCCGGAAGGCATCCCCTCTTTCTTCAACAAGTATCGGTATGTTTTTGGATTCGTTTCGTTCATGCGATATGTGCAATCTTGGAGCGTCTTTTGCATTTAGTTTTTATTTTTCTTTTATTCACCATGCTGGTATGATATAGTCCTTGGTTGATTTATAGAATGCTCTATGCACTTCACTTATATCTTTTGAGTATGGCTTTATAGAATGCTTCATGTGCTTCACTTATATCATTTGAAGTTTGGATTGCCTGTTTCTCTTTACATAGAAAACCGCCATTTGTAGAATGCTCTTTTGCTTCACTTAGATTTGTTAGAGCACGGGCATATCTTTTGTAGAAAGAATTAAACTCTCTTGCTTCACTTATATCTATTTAGAGAGATGACAGGAATTGGTCATTCACATAGTTAGTCTAAAATCCTACATAAAACTTGTAAATCACTGAATATGGTATGTTTGATTCCTTGCAATAGTTTTGCGATATAAAGATTGTGATATTAGAGTCATGCTAGTGGGTAGTTGTGGATTGTAGAAATACTTGTGTTGAAGTTTGTGATTCCCGTAGCATGCACGTATGGTGAACCGTTATGTGATGAAGTCGGAGCATGATTTATTTATTGATTGTCTTCCTTATGAGTGGCGGTCGGGGACGAGAGATGGTATTTTCCTACCAATCTATCCCCCTAGGAGCATGCGCGTAGTACTTTGTTTCGATGACTAATAGATTTTTGCAATAAGTATGTGAGTTCTTTATGGCTAATGTTGAGTCCATGGATTATACGCACTCTCACCCTTCCATCATTGCTAGCCTCTTTAGTATCATGGCATTTCCATAGCCATTCCGAGATATATTTCCATGCAACTTTCATCATCATCATACACATGTCTTGAGCATTCATTGTCATATTGCTTTGCATGATCGTAAGATAGCTAGCATGATGTTTTCATGGCTTGTCCGTTTTTGATGTCATTGCTACGCTAGATCATTGCACATCCCGGTACACCGCCGGAGGCATTCATATAGAGTCATATCCTTGTTCTAGATATCGAGTTGTAATATTGAGTTGTAAGTAAATAAAAGTGTGATGATCATCATTATTAGAACATTGTCCCATGTGAGGTTATCAAAATAAAAGTGGCCAAAGAAGCCCTCCCCAAAAAAAGAGAGAGAGAGAGGCCAAAGAAGCCTACAAAAAAATGAGAGAAAAAGAGATAAGGGGCAATGTTACTATCCTTTTGCCACACTTGTGCTTCAAAGTAGCACCATGTTCTTCATATCGAGAGTCTCTTGAGTTATCACTTTCATATACTAGTGGGAATTTTCATTATAGAACTTGGCTTGTATATTCCGATGATGGGCTTCCTCAAATGCCCGAGGTCCTCATGAGCAAGCAAGTTGGATGCACACCCACTTAGTATCAGTTGGAGCTTTCTTACACTTATAGCTCTAGTGCATCCATTGCATGGCAATCCCTACTCACTCACATTGATATCTATTGATGGGCATCTCCATAGCCCGTTGATATACCTAGTTGATGTGAGACTATCTTCTCCTTTTTGTCTTCTCCACCATCATATTCTATTCCACCTATAGTGCTATGTCCATGGCTCACGCTCATGTATTGCCTGAAAGTTGAAAAGGTTTGAGAACGTCAAAAGTATGAAACAATTTCTTGGCTTGTCATCGGGGTTGTGCATGATGTGAATATTTCGTGTGGAGAAGATGGAGCATAGCCAGACTATATGATTTTGTAGGGATAACTTTCTTTGGCCTTGTTATTTTCAAAAGACATGATTGCTTTATTAGTAGGCTTGAAGTATTATTGTTTTTATGTCAAATGATAGACTATTGCTTTGAATCACTCGTATCTTAATATTCATGCCATGATTAGACATATGATCAAGATTATGCTAGGTAGCATTCCACATCAAAAATTATCTTTTTTATCATTTACCTACTCGAGGACGAGCAGGAACTAAGCTTGGGGATGCTGATACGTCTCCGTCGTATCTATAATTTTTGATTGTTCCATGCCAATATTCTACAACTTTCATATACTTTTGGCAACTTTTTATACTATTTTTGGGACTAACATATTGATCCAGTGCCCAGTGCCAGTTCCTGTTTGTTGCATGTTTTTTGTTTCACAGAATATCCATGTCAAACGGAGTCCAAACAGAATAAAAATTGACGGAGATTTTTTTGGAATATATATGATTTTTGGGAAGAAAAATCCACGCGAAACGGTGCCCGGGGTGGCCACGAGGCAGGAGGGCGCGCCTGCCCCCCCCCCAGGCGCGCCCCTGACCCTCGTGGGCCACTCGTAAGGCGGTTGATGCCCTTCTTTTGCCGCAAGAAAGCTAATTTCCGGATAGAGATTGTGTCAAAATTTCAGCTCAGTCGGAGTTATGGATCTCCGGGAATATAAGAAACGGTGAAAGGGAAGAATCTGGGAATGCAGAAACAGAGAGAGACACAAAGACATATCCAATCTCGGAGGGGCTCTCGCCCCTCCCATGCCATGGAGGCCAAGGACCAGAGGGGAAACCCTTCTCCCATCTAGGGAGGAGGTCAAGGAAGAAGAAGACGAAGGGGCCCCCTCTCCCCTTCTCTTCCGGTGGCGCCGGAACGCTGTCGTGGCCATCATCATCATCACCGCGATCTACACCAACACCTCCGCCATCTTCACCAACATCTCCGTCACCTTACTCCCCTCTATCTACAGCGGTCCACTCTCCCGCAACCCGTTGTACCCTCTACTTGAACATGGTGCTTTATGCTTCATATTATTATCCAATGATGTGTTGCCATCCTATGATGTCTGAGTAGATTTTCGTTGTCCTATCGGTGGTTGATGAATTTCTATGATTGATTTAATTTGCTTGTGGTTATGTTGCTATCCTTTGGTGCCCATCATATGAGAGCGCGCGTGGATCACACCATAGGGTTAGTTGTATGTTGATAGGACTATGTATTGGAGGGCAAGAGTGACAGAAGCTTCAACCTAGCATAGAAATTGATGCATACAAGATTGAAGGGGGGCCAATATATCTTAATGCTATGGTTGGGTTTTACCTTAATGAACGTTAGTAGTTGCGGATTGCTTGCTAATAGTTCCAATCATAAGTGCATAGAATTCCAAGTCAGGGATGACATCCTAGCAGTGGCCTCTCCCACATAATACTTGCTATCGGTCTAGTAAAGTAGTCAATTGCTTAGGGGCAATTCCGCAACTCCTACCACCACTTTTCCACACTCGCTATATTTATTTTATTGTTTCTTTATATAAACAGCCCCTACTTTTTATTTACGTACTCTTTATTATCTTGCAAACCTATCCAACAACACCTACAAAGTACTTCTAGTTTCATACTTGTTCTAGGTAAAGCGAACGTCAAGCATGCGTAGAGTTGTATCGGTGGTCGATAGAACTTGAGGGAATATTTGTTCTACCTTTAGCTCCTCGTTGGGTTCGATACTCTTACTTATCGAAAACTGTTGCGATCCCATATACTTGTGGGTTATCATCCCCCACCTCGTGCCCCGTTGCCATTTACCCTACTTCCCCGGTGTGAGCACCTCCCCATGCTCCCCTTCTTCCTCTTCGCCCTGCCATCTTGGACAACGTGGCCCGGCCGCGCCCTGGCCGCGCACGCGCACGCGCACCACCCCCCCCCCCTCGCTCGCGCCCGGTGCACCTCACGGGCGCCCCACCCGACGCTCACTGGCCTCCTCGCCCGCCCGCGGCATGCATCGCCGCTTGCTCCGCGCCCCTGACCTCGCCCGCGCGCGAACCTTGCTGCCTCGCCGCGGTCACTAGTCTTGCCCGACCGCGTGCCCCGCGCCCCGCTCGCCTCGCGTCGCTGCTGCACGCGCGCGTGGCCGCCCCCTTGCTTCCCCCTGAGCCCCGCACCGACTGCACTCGTCCGCCCATGCCGCGGCCCACCGATTTACCGCGCCCGCCGCCAACTGCTGCGCGCGCCGCCCGTCTCGCCGTGGCCTCGCGCTCGCCTTCGCGCCTCCCCACTGCGCCTATCGCCGTCGCCTCCACTGCGCCGCGTTCCGCCGCCCGCGCCGTGCTCGCGGCCACCACGGCCCCGGCCGCGCCCGCGCATCGCAACCCCCTCCCCGCGCACGCCTCTCGCCTCGCTCGTCTCTGCCCTAGGCCACCGCGGCTTGCCCCCTGGCCTGGGCATGCGCCCGACGCCCGCGTGCCCCGATCCGCATCCCTCCTGGCTAGCCGCCGCCGCCGCTCGCTCGTCCTTGCCTGGTGCCGCTCGCCGCGCCGACGGCGCCGCCCGGGGTCGCCCATTAAAGTCGTGCCCGCAACCGTGCCAGAAGCCTGTCGCCCTCCTGCCCGCTAAACCGCTAAGGCCCCCTGTGCCTATGACATGGGGGCCCCGCCCCAGAACGTTTTTATAAAAAAAGAAAATAAAATAAAAATGAATTAATAGAATTAATTAAATTAATTAAGTAATTAATTAATTGGTGAATTAATTAAGTTAATTAATCACATTTAATTAATCTAATTAATAAGTTAATTTAATTAAACAGTAATTAATTAGCTAAACCCTAATTAAACTAAGCAGTGTATGACATGCGGGACCCACCTGTCAGGTTGACCAGGGCAATGATGACGTCATGCTAACATCAGCAAACACTATTCTGGCTAATGTTGATTTAAATAATTAAATAAATCCTAAAAATGATTTAAATCTTTTAAAATTAATATAAAATAAACCGTAGCTCAGATGGAAAAACTTTGTACATGAAAGTTGCTCAGAACGACGAGACGAATCCGAATACGCAGTCGGTCCGTCCGCCACGCATCCCTAGCATAGCGAACACGCAACTTTCCCTCTCCGATTCATTTGTCCGAAAACGCGAAACACCGGGGATATTTTCCCGGATGTTTCCCCCTTCACCGGTACCACCTCATACCGCGTTAGGGCACCCCTAGCACCGTTACTTGTCATGTCATGTATCATCATGCATTTGTTTGCATTATATTTATTGTTTCTTTCCCCTCTTCTCTCGCTAGACACCGAGACCGACGCCACTGCTACCTAGTACGACTACAGTGTTGACGACCCCTCTCTCTTGCCAGAGCAACCAGGCAAGCCCCCCCCCCCCTTGATCACCAGATATCGCATACTCTTCTCTATACTGCTTGCATTAGAGTAGTATAGTGATTTGTACTACACAACCTTCTTCTTTTAGACGTTGTTGGGCCTCCAAGTGCAGAGGTTTGTAGGACAGTAGCAAATTTCCCTCAAGTGGATGACCTAAGGTTTATCAATCCGTAGGAGGCGTAGGATGAAGATGGTCTCTCTCAAGCAACCCTGCAACCAAATAACAAAGAGTCTCTTGTGTCCCCAACACACCCAATACAATGGTAAATTGTATAGGTGCACTAGTCCGGCGAAGAGATGGTGATACAAGTGGTATATGGATGGTAGATAAAGGTATTTGTAATCTGAAATTATAAAAACAGCAAGGTAACTAATGGTAAAAGTGAGCGTAAACGGTATTGCAATGTGTTGAAACAAGGCCTAGGGTTCATACTTTCGCTAGTGTAAGTTCCGTCAACAATAATAGCATAATTGGATCACATAACTATCCCTCAACATGCAACAAAGAGTCACTCCAAAGTCACTAATAGCGGAGAACGAACGAAGAGATTATGGTAGGGTACGAAACCACCTCAAAGTTATTCTTTCCAATCAATCCGTTGGGCTATTCCTATAAGTGACACAAACAGCCCTAGAGTTCGTACTAGAATAACACCTTCAGACACAAATCAACCAAAACCCTAATGTCACCTAGATACTCCAATGTCACCTCAAGTATCCGTGGGTATGATTATACGATATGCATCACACAATCTCAGATTCATCTATTCAACCAACACAAAGGACCTCAAAGAGTGCCCCAAAGTTCTACTAGAGAATCACAACGAAAACGTGTGCCAACCCCTATGCATAGGTTCATGGGCGGAACCCGCAAGTTGATCACCAAAACATACATCAAGTGAATCACGTGGCATCCCATTGTCACCACAGATACGCATGGCAAGACATACATCAAGTGTTCTCAAATCTTTAAAGACTCAATCCGATAAGATTACTTCCAAGGGGAAACTCAATTAATTACAAGAGAGTAGAGGGGGAAGAAACATCATAGGATCCAAATATAATAGCAAAGCTCGCGATACATCAAGATCGTATCATCTCAAGAACACAAGAGAGAGAGAGATCAAACACATAGCTACTGGTACATACCCTCAGCCCCGAGGGAGAACTACTCCCTCCTCGTCATGGAGAGCGCCGGCATGATGAAGATGGCCACCGGAGAAGGATTGCCCCCTCCGGCAGGGTGCCGAAACGGGTCTAGATTGGTTTTCGGTGGCTACGGAGGGTTCTGGCGGCGGAACTCCCGATCTATTGTGCGTTGTGGAAGTTTTAGGGTACGACGATATATATATGGGTGCAGGAAGTGCGTCGGAGGAACCACGGGGGCCCCACGAGGCAGGGGGCGTTCCCTAGGGGGTGGGCGCTCCCCCCACCCTCGTGGGTAATCCGTGTCTCCCCTGACGTGCACTCCAAGTTCCCTGGGTTGTTTCCTTCCAAAAATAACTTCTCCAGTTGATTTCGTTCCGTTTCGACATCGTTCGATATTCCTTTTCTTCGAAACACTGAAACAGGCATAAAACGGCAAATCTGGGCTGGGCCTCCGGTTAATAGGTTAGTCCCAAAAATAATATAAAAGTGGAAAATAAAGCACAATATTGCCCAAAATAGTAGATAATATAGCATGGAGCAATCAAAAAATATAGATATGTTGGAGACGTATCAAGCATCCCCAAGCTTAATTCCTCCTCGTCCTTGAGTAGGTAAATGATAAAAAGATAATTTTTGATGTGGAATGCTAGTTGGCATAATTTCAATGCAATTCTTCTTACTTGTGATATGAATATTCAGATCCATAAGATTCAAGACAAAAGTTCATATTGACATAGAAATAATAATACTTCAAGCATACTAACTAAGCAATCATGTCTTCTCAAAGTAACATGGCCAAAGAAAGTTATCCCTACAAAATCATATAGTCTGGCTATGCTCTATCTTCACCACACAAAATATTTAGATCATGCACAACCCCGATGACAAGCCAAGCAATTGTTTCATACTTTTGATGTTCTCAAAAAATTTCAATCTTCACGCAATACATGAGCGTGAGCCATGGACATAGCACTATAGGTGGAATAGAATGGTGGTTGTGGAGAGGACAAAAAGGGAGAAGATAGTCTCACATAAACTAGGCGTATCAACGGGCTATGGAGATGCCCATCAATAGATATCAATGTGAGTGAGTAGGGATTGCCATGCAACGGATGCACTAGGGCTATAAGTGAATGAAAGCTCAACAAAAGAAACTAGTGGGTGTGCATCCAACTCGCTTGCTCACGAAGACCTAGGGAATATTGAGGAATCCCATCATTGGAACATACAAGCCAAGTTCTATCATGAAAGATTCCAACTAGTATATGAAAGTGACAACATAGGAGACTCTCTATCATGAGGATCATGGTGCTACTTTGAAGCACAAGTGTGGTAAAAGGATAGTAGCATTGTCCCCCTTTTTTGGCCTTTCTTTTTTTATTTGGCCTTTATTTTTTTTATTTGGCCTTTCTCCCCTTTTTTGGGACAATGCTCTATTGAATGATGATCATCACACTTCTATTTATTTACAACTCAATGATACAACTCGATACTAGAATAAAGTATGACTCTATATGAATGCCTCCGGCGGTGTACCGGGATATGCAATGAATCAAGAGTGACAAGTATGAAAGAATCATGAACAGTGGCTTTGCCACAAATACTATGTCAACTACATGATCATGCTAAGCAATATGACAATGATGAATGTGTCATGATGAACGGAATGGTGGAAAGTTGCATGGCAATATATCTCAGAATGGCTATGGAAATGCCATAATAGGTAGGTATGGTGGCTGTTTTGAGGAAGGTAAATGGTGGGTTTATGGTACCGGCGAAAGGTGCGCGGTACTAGAGAGGCTAGCAAGGGTGGAAGGGTGAGAGTGCGTATAATCCATGGACTCAACATTAGTCATAATGAACTCACATACTTATTGCAAGAATCTATTAGTTATCAAAACAAAGTACTACGCGCATGCTCCTAGGGGGATAGATTGGTAGGAAAAGACCATCGCTCGTCCCCGACCGCCACTCATAAGGAAGACTATCAATAAATAAATCATGCTCCGACTTCATCACATAACGATTCACCATACGTGCATGCTACGGGAATCACAAACTTCAACACAAGTATTTCTCAAATTCATAACCACTCAACTAGCATGACTCTAATATCTCCATCCTCATATCTCAAAACAATTATCAAGCATTAAACTTCTCATAGTATTCAACACACTCATAAGAAAATTTTATTATTCTTGAATACCTAGCATATTAGGATTTTAAACAAATTACCATGCTATTTAAGACTCTCAGAATGATATAAGTGAAGCATGAGAGTTCATCTATTTCTTCAAAATAGAACTACCACCATGCTCTAAAAGATATAAGTGAAGCACTAGAACAAATGACAAACTACTCCGAAAGATATAAGTGAAGATCAATGAGTAGTCGAATAACTATGCAACTATGTGAAGACTCTCTAACATTTAATAATTTCAGATCTTGGTATTCTATTCAAACAGCAAGCAAAGCAAAATAAATTGACGCTCCAAGCAAAACACATATCATGTGGCGAATTAAAATATAGCTCCAAGTAAAGTTACCGATGAACGAAGACGAAGGAGGGGATGCCTTCCGGGGCATCCCCAAGCTTAGGCTATTGGTTGTCCTTGAATATTAGCTTGGGGTGCCTTGGGCATACCCAAGATTAGGCTCTTACCACTCCTTGTTCCATAGTCCATCGAATCCTTACCCAAAACTTGAAAACTTCACAACACAAAACTTAAAGTAGAAAACTCGTAAGCTCCGTTAGTATAAGAAAATAAATCACCACTTAAAGGTACTGTAATGAACTCATTATTTATTTATATTGGTGTTAAACCTACTGTATTCCAACTTCTCTATGGTTTATAAACTATTTTACTAGCCATAGATTCATCAAAATAAGCAAACAACACATCGAAAACAGAATCTGTCAAAAACAGAACAGTCTGTAGTAATCTGGATCAAACGTATACTTCTGGAACTCATAAAATTATCAAATAAATTTCTGGACCTGAGTAATTTATCTATTAATCATATGCAAAAAGAATTAACTAAATATCACTCTCCAAATAAAAATTGCAGCAATTCTCGCGAGCGCTAAAGTTTCTGTTTTTGACAGCATGACCAACAAGACTTTCCCCAAGTCTTCCCAAAGGTTCTACTTGTCACAAACACTAATTAAAAGCATAAAACAACATATAAACAGAGGCTAGATGAATTATTTATTACTAAACAGGAGCAAAAATCAAGTAATAAAAATAAAATTGGGTTGCCTCCCAACAAGCGCTATCGTTTAACGCCCCTAGCTAGGCACGATGATTTCAATGATGCTCATATAAAAGATAAGAAACGTAACATAAAGAGAACATCATGAAGAATATGACTAGCAAATTTAAGTCTAACCCACTTTCTATGCATAGGGATTTTGTGAGCAAACAACTTATGGAAACAAGAATCAACTTGCATAGGAAGGTAAAACAAGCATAACTTCAAAACTTTACGCACATAGAGAGGAAACTTGATATTATTGCAATTCCTACAAGCATATGTTCCTCCATCATAATAATTTTCAGTAGCATCATGAATGAATTCAACAATATAACTAGAACCTAAAGCATTCTTTTCATGATCTACAAGCATAGAATTTTTACTACTCTCCACATAAGCAAATTTCTTCTCAGTCGGAATAGTGGGAGTATCATAAGAGACTTGAATACCATAAATTATTTCCACATTAAAAGAGTAATGTTCAGAGAAAGGGTAATCATAATCATGACAAGTTTTATAATCATCACTACTCTTTATAGCATAAATTTCATCACAATAATCATCATAAATAGCAACTTTGTTCTTATCATAACAACTTTGCACATCAAAACTTGGAAGACTAAAAATATCATCATTAATAAACATAGAATCCCCAAGCTTGGGACAAACATTAATTGCAGCAAATATATTCTCAAAAACATCATCTTCATCAAACATAGTATCCCCATGCTTGGGCTTTTTCATATCATAAGCATAATCACTCTCATCATTAATTGTTTGAATAGCACCAATAGTATAGCAATTATCATATTCTTCCAAGCAAGTGCCAAAAAGATTTTCAAGATCATAAGAAGTATCATTATCTTCCGCAATTATATTTTCATGAGGCACAATAGTAATAGTAGCAGCATTATTTGGAAGAGATATCTTTCTACCTCTCTTCCTTTTTCTTTTCTTCTTCTTCACCACATCATGTGTGGGTTCAATCCTCTTTTTGGAGCTCCTTATTAATGAGATTGGTTGAATAGGAGGCTCTTCCTCGTTACCTGATTCATCATAAGAAATAATAGGAGGGTATTGGGAGGTCTCTTCCCTTTCATTACTATTCTCTTCATCTTCTATTTGTTTTCTTTTCTTTATGTAGTTGGCAATATAAGGATTTTCAATACATTTCACCGCACAATACATATAAATTTCCTCTAGATCAAAATGAAGAACTCTATCAATATTAAATTTTGGAATACCCTCAGTTATACGTTTCATTTCTTCATAACCCAAAAGAAGGCTAAGCTCTTTATGATGCTCAAGGGTAATCAAATTATCACAATGTTTGGACACGACTTGATCATGAAACAAATAGCATTGGAGCTTTAAATGACCATGTTCATTGCAAAGTTCACAAGGGGTGCGAAAAATATTGAATTTTTCAGCACAATCATCAAGACTTTCTTGCAACAATTTAGTTTCTAAGTACTTATGCCTCTTATAATATCTATATTCCCTATTTGGTGTGTACTTACAAACCCAATGCACTCCACAAAAATTGACATGTTTATAGGAGACATCTTCATCATAACTAGCGCATCATCATTAGTGTCATGGATATTCAAAGAATTCATACTAACAACATTGCAATCATGCTCATCATTCACATATTTTATGCCAAGCATTCTATGTAATTCTTCTTCTAGCATATGAGCACAACTTGTGACGCCCTCGATTCAATCGTACACTAATCATACACGCAAATGTGTACGATCAAGATCAAGGACTCACGGGAAGATATCACAACACAACTTTAGACACAAATTAAAATAATACAAGCTTTATATTACAAGCCAGGTGCCTCGAGGGCTCGAATATATAAGCTCGAAAACACAAGAGTCAGCGGAAGCAACAATATTTGAGTACAGACATGAGTTAAACAGGATTGCCTTAAGAAGGCTAGCACAAAAGAAACATCGATTGAAAAGGCAAGGCCTCCTGCCTGGGAGCCTCCTAACTACTCCAAGTCATTAGCGGTCGTCACGTAGTAGTAGTAGGCACCCTCGGGTAGTAGTAGTCATCAGTGGCGTCGTCTGGCTCCTGGGATCCGTCATCTGGTCACAACAATCGGGTATGGGGGAAAAGAAGTAGCAAAGCAACCGTGAGTACTCATCCAAAGTACTCGCAAGACTTAGATCAGATCTAAACTAAGTATGCATTTGTATCAAAGGAATGGGTTGTATATGTGGACTGGGCTGCAGAAATGCCAGAATAGAGAGAAGGCCTAGTCCTATCGAATACTAACATCTTCTGGAAACCACCATCTTGCAGCAACAGGAGGGAGTAGAGTAGCATAAAGTAAAGTAGTATTAGTGTTATCAACCTCGGCCAGAGATCCTTTCTCGACTCCCTGCGAGAAAGCAATCCCAGAGCCATACTATCCAGTTATCATCACAATCCAATTCTCATCACCATATAGTTCTCATCACAAGTATCCAGTTCTAGTTGTATCAATCGAGATACAACTCCAAGTGTCTGTTGCCGTAGGACAGGCTATCGATAGATGGTTTCTTCCCTGCAGGGGTGCACCAACTTACCCACCACGCTCGATTAACTCCGGCCGGACAAACTTTCCTGGGTCATGCCCGGCCTCAGCCAAATTATACGCCGCAACCTGACCTAGGCTTAATAGAGAGGCCAGCACGCCGGACTAGACCTATGCCCCTAGGGGTCATGGGCCATCTCCCCGGGAACTCCTGCACATTGCGAGGGCGGCCGGTGAGCAGACCTAGCTACCTCCCTAAAAGCAGGGGCTTACCAGTCCAACCCGTCGCGCGCCGCTCAGTCGCTGACGTCTATTAAGCTTCGGCTGATGTATACGACGCAGAACGCCCATACTATGCCCATGTGATGGTTAGTGCTATCAGGCCAGAGGCCCCTCGGATCAAATATCCAAATCATAGTGGATTAGGAACGCGTGGTAACAAGCAGAGACTCACGATCGATGTGACCCCGTCGCCCCGTCTCGAGTACTTGCGACAAGGGATAAGAATGCCCGGCCATGCCTCGTAAGTATCCCGCGGGCACCTTCCAGGTCAACCCGACTCCACATCACTCGCTATTAAGCTCGCACGGGTACCCTTCAAGGCCTACCCGTCTTTAGTAACATGGTTCAGTTGTAAAGTCATAGTAACCATAGTAATTGTGTGTCTAACACCAAGGGGAAAACCCGAGGAATCACCCCCGGTGAATTCCACTCGATGTTATCATCAAGGTGAACGTAAGAGGATCCACCCTCGAGGATCACACTTGAGGGGTTGCACGACAGAGCCATAACGGAAGTGGTTAAGGAGGAAATCACCCTCGATGACCACGACCGGATAGCTAGACTAGAGAGATCTCATCAGGAGTGATGTATGAGGTTCCACCCTCGACACTCGATGGTAACTCTGCAGAGTCGAGCAACAAAAGGGGAAAGTGATGTGCGGTGTCGGGGCCTAGACGTCGATCACGTTGATCGAGTCATCAAACATAAAGCGGGGCAACTGGGACAAGGTAGGGTCACTGATGGATCTCTAACCAACCTATACTAAGCAGTTTAGGATAAGAAGGTAAGGTATGAAAGCAGGTAACAAAAACAGACTATGCATCAGAGTATGATCATACATAAAGCAGTAGCAATTCTAATGTAAGCGTGAGAGGGAAAGAAATGGGCGATATCGGAATGCTCAAGGAGGGTTTGCTTGCCTGGTTGCTCTGGCAAGAAGGGTTCGACGTCGGTGTAGTCGATCACAGGGGGTACGGACATCGGTCTTGGGGTCTACCGGAAAGAAGTAACGGAGGGGAACACAATAAATAACAGAGCAATCAAAGCATCACAAAGCATAACATGGCAATACGCGGTGCTAGAGGTGACCTAACGCAGGGATAAGTGATACCGGCGAAGGGGGGAAAACATCCGGGAAAGTAGTCCCGGTGTTCCATGTTTTCGGACATACGGACCGGAGAGGGAAAGTTGCATGTTCGCTATGCTAGGAACATGTGGCTGACAAATGGGCAGCGTATTTGGATTCGTCTCGTCGTTCTGAGCAACTTTCATGTATAAAACTTTTTCATCCGAGCTACGGATTATTTTCTGTGATTTATCAAAGATTTAAACAATTTTTGAATTTATTATTAAAGCTAAAACGGAGTTATTGCACCAGCATGACACCATCATGACGTCAGCATTTAACACAGACCGTTGACTAGTCAAACAGGGCAATGGGGCCCGTCTGTCATTAACCTAACTAATTAACAGATTTAAAATAACTAAACTATTTCATTAGGCTAATTAAGCAAGGTTAATTAAGATAATTAATTAATTAATTAAATTTTTTATATTTACTTATTTTTTAATATCTTTTTTTTACAAAACAGGGGGCTGTGGGCCCCTGTGATCAGTGGCCCATGAGGCTAAACGGGCGTAGCGGTCGCGGGCGTGTGCCCGAGGAGGCGGACCTGAGCGGGTCAAATGGCGAGCGAGGCCGCGACAAGGGACGGCGCCGGCACGGCTAGCCACAGCCGCGACGAGGGGCACAGGCGCCGGAGTGCGTTGGTGAGCTGCGGCAGCCGCGGGGCGACGACGGCGCGGTGCTAGGCAAGCGAGGCCAGGGGGACGGAGCGGGGGCGGCCGCCACAGCAGGAAGCAGCGGCGGGGGCGTGGGCTTCGGACGGAGTGGCGTTGTGGGGCAGCGGGGGCCGGCGCGGTGGCGAGTGGGCGGCGCGGGGTGGCTACGGTGCCACCAGCAGCAAGCAGCTGCATGGCAAACAGGGAGGCGCAGCGACGCGGGCGGGCGCGGTGGCGCGGCCGCGGGAGGAAGGGAGGGCGGCCGGCGGTGGTTAGTAGCAGCAGTAGGAAAAGCAAGCGGGGGCGCGGGAGGCGAGGAGCACGAGGCCGTGCTCATGGACGAGCCTGGCCGGCTATGGCTGCGGTGACGAACGCGATGCGCGGGGAGGAGGGCGCGGGCAGGTGCGGTCGCCCGCGGTGGTGCGGCGACGGACCGGCCGGACGGGGTGCGCGGGGGGAGCAATGGGGCGACGGGGGGTGCGCGTGCGCATGCGCGCGGTGGCCCGGCACGGACCGGACGTGCGAGGGGCGCGTGGAGGGCGCAGTCGGGCATGGCGACCACGGTGCAGGGCCGCGGCGAGCGCAACGAGCGCAAGTGAGCTCGCGGGCGCGGGCGGAGACGTGAAGTGCCAGCGCAGGGAGCGAGTGTCGCGGACGGCATGGAGCAGAGGAAGGGAAGGGGAGGGCAAGGCCCTCACCGGCGTTGAAGAGGAGGGGTGGCGGCGAGGCTCGAGGGAGCTGTTGATGGAGAGGCGGGGCGGGGTCGAGGAGGCAGTCCGGCGAGGGAGGCTTTGCGCGGCAGTGGTCCGGTGACGTGGTCCGGCGTGTTGAGGTGGCGGGCCGTGGCGGCGGCGGGGCGCCGGAGGCGGTGATGGTGGCGTCGGGCGGCAGCGACGAAGGTCTCCTCCCTCGATCTCGATCCAGTCGGGGGAGAGGGGGGAGTTTTTTTTTGCAGGGGAAGTGGGGGTCCGGTGGAGTGGGGAGGGAGTTAAGGAGAGGAGATGGGTCGGCCGGGTGGGTGGCCCAAAGGCCTGCTGGGCCGAAGCCCAGTGGGGGTGTTTCCTTTTTTTATTTTTGTTAGTTTTTTGTTTTTATTTATTTTAGTTAACAAAATAGCTTTACAAAAAAATATAACCCCTACTCCTAAATTAGCATAATAACATAGGCCACCTACTCCAAAAAGTTTGGTGATTATATAAACTAGATTAACATTTGTTTAGTATTTAAAATCATTTAAATAATTGTTTTGCTGCTGTTTCACATACTATAGTGCAACTAAAATACTTTACAAAAGTGTGGCTTCTTCACCAATATTTAATATGGAAAAATTTGGCCCACTCCGAACATTTTAGTTTTCATATTTGAAAACTTTTATTGTTTGCTAGATTTTGAATTTTTAAACCGAACCGGTTTCGAACTAACGTGAGATTAGCAACAGTAATCGAGGTGGCGTGGCATCATTAGCAGAGGTTCACTGTAGCCTAATTATCCGGGCGTCACAATTCTCCTCCACTACAAGAAATCTCGTCCCGAGATTTAAGTGCGAAAGTAAAGAGTAACTTCGAAACAACTGACCCTTATAGGTTTAATTATCTGGTGAACAAATCAGGGAATGTGGCAGAAGTGTCTCTCGATTTGAAACTTAAGAAAACATCGAGAGCAAAATATGAAGGTACAATGGGCAGTTTCAAGTGAATGGACAAAGGATCGATACCTGAACAGAGTGTGAGAAGGGGGGTTCAGAGCATCGGGAATAGATTAACTCTCGAACGGTGGCTCGTGACAACACACAAAGCCAAGAGCAATTGATACTTCGAAATATAGGATATACAGGAGAGTCAGGTTCTGATCCTGTGGAACTGTGGGTTATGGGTCCACCATGTGGGTTAAAATAGAAGGAGCGATGACATCTTGCACGGTCATGATAGCAAGGCATGTCAGAGGGCAGCCTGTCAACTATGTCGGTAACAATGTCGGTACCAGGGGCGAGGGACGAAGAGAACCATTATCCTGCTCGTTGAACGAGGCGGGCCATTAGGCAAAGTTCTCGTCCATCGGTGGTTACCGGAATGTCAACAGCAATAATAACAGGGTCTTTACTGACAGAGTTGTACATTGAGGTGCTTACATAAGCAGGGAAATATTACTGCTTATATAATATAGATCACAATAAGGTTTAAACAAACCAATTGAAAGGAAAAAGTAATTGTCAGAATAAACAGAACAATGGAAAGGAAAATGTGTTCAAACACATACTTCAGGGGTATATCCTTCCCAAGGACAAGTAGAGCATGGTATCCATGACAGGATAGAAGTATAAAACCATTTAGGTAAGGGGAAAGAAATTTCATGACATTACCCATACAACGGTGTTTGGATAATTGATAAAGAAGATTTAGTATCGTGCTTCAAATGTTCTTATTGGAGATTGGATTACCACGGACATGCTTCGAGATAGCATTGACATGGTTTCAAGCAAAGGTCAATCTTTGGATACACCAAGGATCCATCGGAAACAACTTAGAAAATAAGTCATACAATTTTAGCAGGGAAAAGATGAGGGTGTGGTCGACGGGCTCAGCCACAATCCATCTACATGCCAAAAAGGATGTAATTCCAAAATTATATGAACAAGTTTGTGTTGGGGAAGGCAAGAATGTTGTCGATGATAACATAAATCATCTAGTGGAAGGATTGTATTTCTCATAATGAATTCGATTGATATCCTGGAAAAGCTCAGAATGTTGATGATGATCATGACACATTTGTCGAGATATTTCATGAAGAGGTAATCGATCGGCGATGACATCCAATCAAAGGAATGATGAAGCGAAAGGTTATTGGAACCATGGATACAACACAAACTCGAAATTAAGCTTGTTGTTCAAGGCGAAATGATAAGATGAGGAAGATCGACGTAAGCTTAGCTCATCGTCGGAAGTTGCTCCGGGCATAAGGACCAAGTAGCACAGTTAAAAGTTGACACGATAAAAATATAGCCGATCAGGCTAGGAATGATGTGATGGGGTATAAAGCTTCCCAGTATGAAGTACTAGGTGTAATGCCAGAAGGTAAGTCGGAGTAGAGGTTGGACGGGGGAATTGTTTTGCAGAGGATAAGTAATTGTAACTTACCCAATAAATGGGATCAAGGAAGAAATATGGTCGGGACCATAACTACAAGGAATCCAATTTACGATACCGGAAGAATATTCAAATGATTAAATATCCTTGCAAGAAGCTTTCATGATAAGTTCCACACCGTGTCCGTGGGCATGAACACAAAGGTTCAGGGTCGACTCCCACTTCTATAATGCATAAAACTTCATTTTACTTCTCGCTCTTGATGAAGTTGTTGTATTGAAATCTTATCTGACGAAAAGCCAGTAGAGTATAACCCGCATAACTTTTGAGTTCACACAGATTAGGTAAGGCATAGGTTCAACCCATCGGGGCATCTTAGGAACATATATCATAAATTTCAAGAATAATAACACAAGCTCGGTAGTAGAGCATGCTTGAGAAAGCGGAGGATACAATTTACCAAAAGCATTATGTATCCGAGGAAAGGCTCACAAGCTTATTGAATATGAAGGACGTTGTCGGATAAAATCCGAAAAAGGGGTCTGGTGGTCCACAAGGGATCTGATGTGAGCATCAATATTTAACCAGAGGAAGAAAGAATGCAAGGAGATCGGATTATAGAAACAACTGACTAACTCAAAGCTCAATTGCAAGAGGGATTAAGAATTCCAAGACAAGGGATCAGAAGCAATGCTTTGATTAGGGATGGATAGGTAGAATAGCCTTAGGGGTACAATCGATGGCGATTTGATTGATCGAGATTCAGCACATGTTAAAATGACGTCTGTGCCGGAAGGATGAATTCTAGGATCTGATTGAGGATTGCGAGCATTCGCAACATATTGTATCAACTGACTCAAAATGATAATGACAAAGGCTGACAATAAGATCACTAGACTTATGGTATTACCCACAATGCAAGCAAGCAAGAAATTCTAGAACAATAGGCTGTTGAGGATTTTCACAAGAACGAATGGTATTACGAAGACTTTTGTGAAGTACATGAGTCAACTGAGGATGAGCGGATACTTGATAGGTGCACAAGGTTATCCGTAGGGGTATTCAGATGACAAGGAACTTCAAGGCAGTAAGCTCAGGGATTCTCGGAAAAGGAGAGCAGTTCAGGGCATCTTGTAATAACAAGATCAATGGGATAGAATGTAATATTGGTAAGTGTGTGTAGTTATCCATAAGGATATTTCGGTGGTAGGGAATTGCAAAGGCAACAGGCACAAAGTCTCGAGAGAAAATCGTCGAGTATCTTCGGAATCTTCTGATGCAGCAGGCGATCATCTGAAATAAGGGGCTCTCCGGGCGGATGTGATCACGGATCCTAATGTTCGAGTTAGTAAAACCATTTAACCCAAATAGAAGAGAGATTAGGGTCCCAGAGTATAGACGAGGAGTAAAAGATTCTAATACCACCCATATGGCGACGTGGGCCCGTAAGACACACAGCCAATGTTAGTAAAAGTTTTTCAGTGACTAGACTCAACTTTGGCCAAGGAGTTGGAAAGGGGGATCCTACAGGCAGTCGGCTCTGATACCAACTTGTGACGCCCTCGGTTCAATCATACACTAATCATACACGCAAATGTGTACGATCAAGATCAAGGACTCACGGGAAGATATCACAACACAACTCTAGACACAAATTAAAATAATACAAGCTTTATATTACAAGCCAGGGGCCTCGAGGGCTTGAATATATAAGCTCAAAAACACAAGAGTCAGCGGAAGCAACAATATCTGAGTACAGACATGAGTTAAACAGGATTGCCTTAAGAAGGCTAGCACAAAAGCAACATCGATCGAAAAGGCAAGGCCTCCTGCCTGGGAGCCTCCTAACTACTCCAAGTCATCAGCGGTCGTCACGTAGTAGTAGGCACCCTCGGGGTAGCAGTAGTCATCAGTGGTGTCTTCTGGCTCCTGGGATCCGTCATCTGGTCGCAACAATCGGGTATGGGGGAAAAAGAAGTAGCAAAGCAACCGTGAGTACTCATCCAAAGTACTCGCAAGAATTACATCAGATCTAAACTAAGTATGCATCTGTATCAAAGGAATGGGTTGTATATGTGGAATGGGCTGCAGAAATGCCAGAATAGAGAGAAGGCCTAGTCCTATCGAAGACTAACATCTTCTGGAAACCACCATCTTGCAGCAACAGGAGGGAGTAGAGTAGCATAAAGTAAGGTAGTAGTAGTGTTATCAACCTCGGCTAGAGATCCTTTCTTGACTCCCTGCGAGAAAGCAATACCAGAGCCATACTATCCCGTTATCATCACAATCCAATTCTCATCACCATCCAGTTCTCATCACAAGTATCCAGTTCTAGTTGTATCGATCGGGATACAACTCCAAGTGTCCGTTACCGTAGGACAGGCTATCGATAGATGTTTTCTTCCCTGCCGGGGCGCACCAACTTACCCACCACGCTCGATTAACTCCGGCCGGAAACACTTTCCTGGGTCATGCCCGGCCTCGGCCAAACAATACGCCGCAACCCGACCTAGGCTTAATAGAGAGGCCAGCACGCCGGACTAAACCTATGCCCCCAGGGGTCATGGGCCATCTCCCCAGGAACTCCTGCACGTTGAAAGGGCGGCCGGTGAGCAGACCTAGCTACCTCCCTAAAAAGGCAGGAGCTTACCAGTCCAACCTGGCGCGTGCCACTTAGTCGCTGACGTCTATTAAGCTTCGGCTGATTTATACGACGCAGAACGCCCATACTATGCCCACGTGATGGTTAGTTCTATCAGGCCAGAGGCCCCTCGGATCAAATATCCAAATCGTAGTGGATTAGGAACGTGCGGTAACGAGCAGAGATTCACGATCGATGTGACCCCGTCGCCCCGTCTCGAGTACTTGCGACAAGGGATAAGAATGCCCGGCCACGCTTCGTAAGTATCTCGTGGGCACCTTCCAGGTCAACCCGACTCCACATCACTCGCTATTAAGCTCGCGCGGGTACCCCTCAGGGCCTACCCATCTTTAGTAACATGGTTCAGTTGTAAAGTCATAGTAACCATAGTAATTGTGTGTCTAACACCAAGGGGAAAACCCGAGGAATCACCCCCGGTGAATTCCACTCGATGTTATCATCAAGGTGAACATAAGAGGATCCACCCTCGAGGTTCACACTTGAGGGGTTGCACGACAGAGCCGTAACGGAAGTGGTTAAGGAGGGAATCACCCTCGATGACCATGACCGGATAGCTGGACTACAAAGATCTCATCAAGAGTGATGTATGAGGTTCCACCCTCAACACTCGATGGTAACTCTGTAGAGTCGAGCAACAAAAGGGGGAAAGTGATGTGCGGTGTCGGGGCCTGGACGTCGATCATGTTGATCGAGTCGTCGAACATAAAGTGGGGCAACTGGGACAAGGTAGGGTCACTGATGGATCTCTAACCAACCTATACTAAGCAGTTTAGGATAAGCAGGTAAGGTATGAAAGCAGGTAACAAAAACAGACTATGCATCAGAGTAGGATCATACATAAAGCAGTAGCAGTTCTAATGCAAGCATGAGAGGGAAAGAAATGGGCGATATCGGAATGCTCAAGGAGGGTTTGCTTGCCTGGTTGCTCTGGCAAGAAGGGTTCGACGTCGGTGTAGTCGATCACAGGGGGTACCGACATCGGTCTTGGGGTCTACCAGAAAGAAGTAACGGAGGGGAACACAATAAATAACAGAGCAATCAAAGCATCACAAAGCATAACATGGCAATACGCGGTGCTAGAGGTGACCTAACGCAGGGATAAGTGATACCAGCAAAGGGGGAAAAACATCCGAGAAAGTATTCCCGGTGTTCCACGTTTTTGGACAGACGGACCGGAGAGGGAAAGTTGCATGTTCGCTATGCTAGGGACGTGTGGCTGACAAACGGGCAGCGTATTCGGATTCGTCTCATCGTTCTGAGCAACTTTCATGTATAAAACTTTTTCATCCGACCTACGGATTATTTTCTGTGATTTATCAAAGATTTAAACAATTTCTGAATTTATTATTAAAGCTAAAACGGAGTTATTGCACCAGCATAACACCATCATGACATCAGCGGTCAACAAAGACCGTTGACTGGTCAAACAGGGCAGTGGGGCCCGTCTGTCATTGACCTAACTAATTAACAGATTTAAAATAACTAAACTAGTTCATTAGGCTAATTAAGCAAGGTTAATTAAGATAATTAATTACCTAATTAATTAATTATTTAAATGTTTTTATATTTACTTATTTTTTTAATATCTTTTTTTACAAAACAGGGACTGTGGGCCCCTGTGGTCAGTAGCCCATGAGGCTAAACGGGCGTAGCGGTCACGAGCGTGTACCCGAGGAGGCGGACCCGAGCGGGTCAAATGGCGAGCGAGGCCGCGGCAAGGGATGGCACCGGCGCAGCTAGCCGCAGCCGCGACGAGGGGCATGGGCGCCGGAGTGCGTTGGTGAGCAGCGACAGCCGCGGGGCGACGGCGGCGCGGCGCTAGGCGGGCGAGGCCAGGGGACGGAGTGGGGGCGGCCGCCACTGCGGGAAGCAGCGGCGGGGGCGTGGGCTTCGGACGGAGTGGCGTCGCGGGGCGGCGGGGGCCGGCGCGGTGGCGAGTGGGCGGCGCGGGGTGGCTACGGTGCCACCAACAGCACGCAGCTGCAGGGCGAACAGGGAGGCGCAGCGATGCGGGCGGACGCGGTGGCGCGGCCGCGGGAGGAATGGAGGGCGGCCGATGGTGGTTAGTAGCAGCAGTAGGCGAATGAAGCGGGGGAGCGGGAGGCGAGGAGCATGAGGCCGTGCTCATGGACGAGCATGGCCGGCTATGGCTGCGATGACGAACGCGATGCGCGGGGAGGAGGGTGCGAGCAGGTGCGGTCGCCCGCGGTGGTGCGGCGACGGACCGGCTGGACGGGGTGCGCGGGGGGAGCAATGGGGCGACGGGGGGGTGCGCGTGCGCATGCGCGCGGTGGTCGGGCGCGGCCCGGATGCGCGAGGGGCGCGCGGAGGGCGCAGTCGGGCATGGCGACCACGGTGCAGGGTCGCGGCAAGCGCAACGAGCGCAAGCGAGCTCGCGGGCGCGGGCAGAGACGTGCAGTGCCGGTGCAGGGAGCGAGCGTCGCGGCCGGCACGGAGCAGAGGAAGGGAAAGAGGAGGGCAAGGCCCTCACCGGCGTTGAAGAGGAGGGGTGGCGGCGAGGCTCGAGGGAGCTATTGATGGAGAGGCGGGGCGGGGTCGAGGAGGCGGTTCGGCGAGGGAGGCTTTGCGCGGCAACGGTCCGGTGACGTGGTACGGCGTGTCGAGGTGGCGGGCCGTGGCGGCGGCGGGGCGCCGGGGGCGGTGATGGTGGCGTCGGGCGGCAGCAACGGAGGTCTCCTCCCTCGATCCCAATCCAGTCGGGGGAGAGGGGGGGGGTATTTTTGCGGGGGAAGTGGGGGTCCGGTGGAGTGGGGAGGGAGTTAAGGAGAGGAGATGGGCCGGCCGGGTGGGTGGCCCAAAGGCCTGCTGGGCCGAAGCCCAGTGGGGGTGTTTCCTTTTTTATTTTTGTTAGTTTTCTGTTTTTATTTATTTTAGTTAACAAAACAGCTTTACAAAAAAATATAACCCCACTAAATTACCATAATAACATAGGCCAACTACTCCAAAAAGTTTGGTGATTATATAAACTAGATTAACATTTGTTTAGTATTTAAAAGCATTTAAATAATTGTTTTGCTGCTGTTTCACATACTATAGTGCAACTAAAATACTTTACAAAAGTGTGGCATCTTCACCAATATTTAATATGGAAAATTTTGGCCCACTCCGAACATTTTAGTTTTAATATTTGAAAACTTTTATTGTTTGCTAGATTTTGAATTTTTAAACCAAACCGGTTTCGAACTAACGCGAGATTAGCAATAGTAACCGAGATGGCGTGGCATCATTAGCAGAGGTTCACTGTAGCCTAATTATCCGGGCGTCACAATTTTCCTTTCCACCATACTTACGAAAAATATTAAAAAGGTGAAGCATATGAGACAAACTCAATTCCATTTTTTATAGTTTTCTTTTATAAACTAAACTAGTGATAAAACAAGAAACTAAAAGACTCGATTCCAAGATCTAAAGATATACCTTCAAGCGCTAACCTCCCCGGCAACGGCGCCAGAAAAGAGCTTGATGTCTACTACACAACCTTCTTCTTGTAGACGTTGTTGGGCCTCCAAGTGCGGAGGTTTGTAGGACAGTAGCAAATTTCCCTCAAGTGGATGACCTAAGGTTTATCAATCCGTAGGAGGCGTAGGATGAAGATGGTCTCTCTCAAGCAACCCTGCAACCAAATAACAAAGAGTCTCTTGTGTCCCCAACACACCCAATACAAATGGTAAATTGTATAGGTGCACTAGTTCGGCGAAGAGATGGTGATACAAGTGGTATATGGATGGTAGATAAAGGTATTTGTAATCTGAAATTATAAAAACAGCAAGGTAACTAATGATAAAAGTGAGCATAAACAGTATTGCAATGTGTTGAAACAAGGCCTAGGGTTCATACTTTCGCTAGTGTAAGTTCCCTCAACAATAATAGCATAATTGGATCACATAACTATCCCTCAACATGCAACAAAGAGTCACTCCAAAGTCACTAATAGGGAGAACGAACGAAGAGATTATGGTAGGGTACGAAACCACCTCAAAGTTATTCTTTCCAATCAATCGGTTGGGCTATTCCTATAAGTGACACAAACAGCCCTAGAGTTCGTACTAGAATAACACCTTAAGACACAAATCAACCAAAACCCTAATGTCACCTAGATACTCCAATGTCACCTCAAGTATCCGTGGGTATGATTATACGATATGCATCACACAATCTCAGATTCATCTATTCAACCAACACAAAGGACCTCAAAGAGTGCCCCAAAGTTCTACCGAAGAATCACGACGAAAACGTGTGCCAGCCCCTATGCATAGGTTCATGGGCGGAACCCGCAAGTTGATCACCAAAACATACATCAAGTGAATCAAGTGGCATCCCATTGTCACCACAGATACGCACGGCAAGACATACATCAAGTGTTCTCAAATCTTTAAAGACTCAATCCGATAAGATTACTTCAAAGGGGAAACTCAATTCATTACAAGAGAGTAGAGGGGGGAAGAAACATCATAGGATCCAAATATAATAGCAAAGCTCGCGATACATCAAGATTGTATCATCTCAAAAACACGAGAGAGAGAGAGAGAGAGAGATCAAACACATAGCTACTGGTACATACCCTCGGCCCCGAGGGAGAACTACTCCCTCCTCGTCATGGAGAGCGCCGGCATGATGAAGATGGCCACCGGAGAAGGATTGCCCCCTCCGGCAGGGTGCCGGAACGGGTCTAGATTGGTTTTCGGTGGCTACGGAGGCTTCTGGCGGCGGAACTCCCGATCTATTGTGTGTTCTGGAAGTTTTAGGGTACGACAATATATATGGGTGCAGGAAGTACGTCAGAGGAGCCACGGGGGCCCCACGAGGCAGGGGCGCGCCCTAGGGGGGTGGGTGCACGCCCCCCCCCACCCTTGTGGGCAGCCCTTGTCTCCCCTGACGTGCACTCCAAATTCCCTGGGTTGCTTTCCTTCCAAAAATAACTTCTCCAATTGATTTCGTTCTGTTTCGACTTCGTTTGATATTCCTTTTCTTCGGAACACTGAAATAGGCATAAAACAGCAAATCTGGGCTGGGCCTCCGGTTAATAGGTTAGTCCCAAAAATAATATAAAAGTGGAAAATAAAGCCCAATATTGCCCAAAACAGTAGATAATATAGCATGGAGCAATCAAAAATTATAGATACGTTGGAGACGTATCATATAGCATGCTACTGCTTTTCGTTAATCCTATCCTGATGCATAGCCTGTCCTTGCTACTACTGTTGTTACCTTTACCTGCAATCCTAATGCTTAGTATAGGATGCTAGTTTATCATCAGTGGCCCTACATTCTTGTCCGTCTTCCATGCTATACTATCGGGCCGTGATCACTCGGGAGGTGATCACGGGTATATACTATATACTTTATACATGATACTTGTGGTGACTAAAGACGGGTCGGCTCGAAGAGTACCCGTGAGTGATTCACGGATTGGGTCCGAAAGGACGTTTGTCCCGATGGCCCTCTGAGTGGATCTTTGTGGCGGAGCAACGGGGTAGGTGGAGACCACCTAGGAGAGAGGTGGGCCTGGCCCTGGTCGGCGTCCGTGGTTATTTCAAAATAACACGCTTAACGAGATCTTGGTATTTGATCTGAGTCTGGCTACTAGCCTATACACACTACCAACTACGCGGGAACAGTTATGGGCACTCGACGTCGTGGTATCAGCCGAAGCCTTCGTGATGTCAGCGACTGAGCGGCACGCGTCGGGTTGGACTGGAACTCCTGCTCTTGTATAAGGGAGGCTAGGTCTGCTTGCTGGCCGCGTTCGCAACATGCAGGTGTGCAATTGGTGATGGGCCCAGACACCTGCGCCATAGGATTTAGACCGGCGTGCTGACCTCTCTGTTGTGCCTAGGTAGGGTTGCGACGTGTTGATCTTCCGAGGTCGGGCATGACCCAGAAAAGTGTGTCCGGACAAAGGGGATCGAGCGTGTTGGGGAATGTGGTGCACCCCTGCAGGGAAGTTAATCTATTCGAATAGCCGTGATCTTCGGTAACAAGACGACTTGGAGTTGTACCTTGACCTTATAACAACTAGAACCGGATACTTAATAAAACACACTATTCCAAGTGCCAGATACAACCGGTGATCGCTCTCTCACAGGGCGACGAGGGGAGGATCGTCGGTTAGGATTATGCTATGCGATGCTACTTGGTGGACTTACCATCTACTCTCTTCCTCTGCTGCAAGATGGAGGTTACCAGAAGCGTAGTCTTCGATAGGACTAGCTATCCCCCTCTTATTCCAGCATTCTATAGTTCAGTCCACATATGGTACCCTCTTTCCATTTGATACCAATGCATACATATGTAGTGTAGCTCCTTGCTTGCGAGTACTTTGGATGAGTACTCACGGTTGCTTTGCTCCCTCTTTTCCCCCTTTCTATACCCGATTGCTGCGACCAGACGATGGAGCCCAGGAGCCAAACGCCACCGTTGACGACGACTCCTACTACACTGGAGGTCCCTACTACTACGTGCAGCCCGCTGACGACGACCAGGAGTAGTTCAGGAGGATCCCAGGCAGGAGGCATGCGCCTCTTTCGATTTGTATCCCAGTTTGTGCTAGCCTTCTTAAGGCAAACTTGTTTAACTTATGTCTGTACTCAGATATTGTTGCTTCCGCTGACTCGTCTATGATCGAGCTCTTGTATTCGAGCCCTCGAGGCCCCTGGCTTGTAATATGATGCTTGTATGACTTATTTTATTTGTAGAGTTGTGTTGTGATATCTTCCCGTGAGTCCCTGATCTTGATCGTACATGTTTGCGTGTATGATTAGTGTATGATCAAATCGGAGACGTCACAGTTCATCCCTACAAAATCATATAGTTTGGTCATGCTCCATTTTCGTCACACAAGAATGCTCTCATCATGCACAACCCCGATGACAAGCCAAGCAATTGTTTCACACTTTAGTAATCTCAAACTTTTTTCAACTTTCATGCAATACATGAGCGTGAGCCATGGATATAGCACTATGGGTGGAATAGAATATGATGATGGGGGTTATGTGGAGAAGATAAAAATAGAAAGTATCACATCGACGCGGCTAATCAATGGGCTAGGGAGATGCCCATCAATTGATGTCAATGCAAGGAGTAGGGATTGCCATGCAACGGATGCACTAGAGCTATAAATGTATGAAAGCTCAACAAAAGAAACTAAGTGGGTGTGCAGCCAACTTGCTTGCTCAGGAAGACATAGGGCATTTGAGGAAGCCCATTGTTGGAATATACAAACCAACTTCTATAATGAAAAATTCCCACTAGTATATGAAAGTGACAAAACAAGAGACTCTCTATCATAAAGATCATGGTGCTACATTGAAGCACAAGTGTGGAAAAAAGGATAGTAGCATTGCCCCTTTTTATTTATTTTTTATTTCTTTTTTTGGGCCTTTTTTGGCCTTTTTTGGGACAATTCTCTATTAATGATGATCATCACACTTCTATTTATTTACAACTCAATGATTACAACTCGATACTAGAACAAAGTATGACTCTATATGAATGCCTCCGGTGGTGTACCGGGGAGGGCAATGAATCAAGAGTGACATGTATGAAAAATTATGAACGGTGGCTTTGCCACAAATACGATGTCAACTACATGATCATGCAAGGAAATATGACAATTATGATGTGTGTCATGATAAACGGAACGGTGGAAAGTTGCATGGCAATATATCTCGGAATGGCTATGGAAATGCCATAATAGGTAGGTATGGTGGCTATTTTGAGGAAGATATAAGGAGGTTTATGTGTGACAGAGCGTATCATATCACGGGGTTTGGATGCACCGGTGAAGTTTGCACCAACTCTCAAGATGAGAAAGGGCAATGCACGGTACCAAAGAGGCTAGCAATGATGGAAGGGTGAGAGTGCGTATAATCCATGGACTCAACATTAGTCATAAAGAACTCACATAATTATTGTAAAAATCTACAAGTCATCAAAAACCAAGCATTGTGCGCATGCTCCTAGGGGGATAGATTGGTAGGAAAGGACCATCGCTCGTCCCCGACCGCCACTCATAAGGAAGACAATCAAATAACACCTCATGTTTCAACTTTGTTACACAACGGTCACCATACGTGCATGCTACGGGACTTACAAACTTCAACACAAGTATTTCTCAAATTCACAAATACTCAACTAGCACACTCTAATATTACCACCTTTATATCTCAAAACAATTATCAAGTATCAAACTTCTCCTAGTACACAATGCACTTTTTATGAAAGTTTTTATTATACCGATCTTGGGTGCCTATCATATTAGGACTAAATTCATAACCAAAGAAAATTACCATGCTGTTCTAAAGGACTCTCAAAATAATATAATTGAAGCATGAGAGATCAATAATTTCTATAAAATAGAACCACCGTCGTGCTCTAAAATATATAAGCGAAGCATTAGAGCAAAATTATCTAGCTCAAAAGATATAAGTGAAGCACATAGAGTATTCTAATAAATTCCGATTCATGTGTGTCTCTCCCAAAAGGTGTGTACAGCAATTATGATTGGGGTAAACTAAAAGGCAAATACTAAACTCATACAAGACGCTCCAAGCAAAACACATATCATGTGGCGAATAAAAATATAGCCTCAAGTAAAGCTACCGATAGAAGAAGACGAAAGAGGGGATGCCTTCCGGGGCATCCCCAAGCTTAGGCTTTTGGTTGTCCTTAAATTTTACCTTGGGGTGCCTTGGGCATCCCCAAGCTTAGGCTCTTGCCACTCCTTGTTCCATAATCCATCAAATCTTTACCAAAACTTGAAAACTTCACAACACAAAACTTAAACAGAAAATCTCATGAGCTCCGTTAGTAAAAGAAAACAAACCACCACTTAAGGTACTGTAATGAACTCATTAATTATTTATATTGGTATTAAACCTACTGTATTCCAACTTCTCTATGGTTCATACACTCAAATACTAGCCATAGATTCATCAAAATAAGCAAACAACACACGAAAAACAGAATCTGTCAAAAACAGAACAGCATGTAGTAATATGTAGGTTTCGAATACTTCTGTAACCCCAAAAATTCTAAAATAAATTTATAGACGTGAGGAGTTTATCTATTAATCATCTTCAAAAAGAATTGACCTAATCGCGCTCTCCAGTAAAAAATGCAGCTGAGCGCTAAAGTTTCTGTTTTTTACAGCAAGATCGCAAAGACTTTCCCCAAGTCTTCCCAAAGGTTCTACTTGACACAAACACTAATTAAAATCATAAACCCACATCTAAACAGAGTCTAGATTAATTGTTTATTACTAAACAGAACCAAAAAGCAAGAAACAAAAATAAAATTAGGTTGCCTCCCAACAAGCGTTATCTTTAACGCCCCTAGCTAGGCATCTATAATTTTAATGATGCTCACATAAAGATAGCAATTGAAACACGAAGGGAGCATCATGAAGCGTATGAAAATCACATATAAGTCTAACATAATTCCTATGCATAGGCATCATATAAGCAAACGAATTACCAAGACAAGCAAAGACTAGCATATGCAAGGAAGCGGAAAGAAACAATAGCAATCTCAACATAACAAGAGGTAATTTAGTAACATGAAAATTTCTACAATCATATTTTCCTCTCTCATAATAATTACATGTGGGATCATAAGAAAATTCAACAAAATAGCTATCACATAAAATATTTTCAACACGATCCACATGCATGCAAAGTTGACACTCTTCCAAAATAGTGGGATTAACATTAACTAAAGTCATGACCTCTCCAAACCCACTTTTATCAAAAATTTCATAAGATTGAACATTCTCCAAATATGTGGGATCTAAAGTTGACACTCTTCCAAACCCACTTTCAATAATATTTCAAACACCATTATCAATCTCATATACATCATGGGGCTTAAATAAATTTTCAAGATCAAAATAAGTATCACCCCAATCATGATCATTGCAACAAATAGTAGTCATAGCAAAACTAGCATCCCCAAGCTTGAGGTTTTGCATAACATTGACACAATTGACATTAAGAGAATTTATGATAACATCCTTGCAATCATGCTTTTCATCGAAGGAACTATCAAGTATGGGTGCAATAGCAACGATCTCATGTTTAACATAAGGAACTATAGCAGACTCATCTTCATAAATATTGGCATCATGGCCACAAGAATAGCAAGCATCATGTTCATCAAGGGATATTTCAATCAAATCATCGGAATCATAATTATCTATACATTCATGCATATCATTATTTTCTTTCGAAGCACTGGTCATTTTTTCAATAAATTCTTTGACATAGACATTATGACCATAGTTTTCATGGCAATATTTAACCCACCAGGGCGCGCCCCCTCTCCTGGTGCGCCCAGGTGGGTTGTACCCACCTGGTGGCCCTGCTGATGACCCCCCTAATACTATAAATTCACATTATTCCAAAAAAAATCAGAGAGAAAGAATTATCACGATCCACGATACAGAGCCGCCGCCAAGCCCTGTTCTTCCTCGGGAGGGCAGATCTGAAGTCCGTTTGGGGCTCCGGAGAGGGGGATATGATCTTTGATCTTTGTCATCACCAACCTATCTCCATCGTCAATTTCATGATGCTCCCAACTGGGAGTGAGTGATTCCTTCATAGGCTCGCTGGTCGGTGAGGAGTTGGATGAGATTCATCATGTAATCTAGTTAGTTTTGTTAGGGCTTGATCCCTAGTATCCACTATGTTCTTAGATTGACGTTGCTATGACTTTGCCATGCTTAATGCTTGTCACTTTGGGCCTGGGTGCCATGATTTCAGATCTGAACCGTTTATGAATTCATCATTATATCCATGTTTTAGATCCGATCTTGCAAGTTATAGTCACCTACTACGGTTATGATCAGGCAACCCCAGAGTCACAAAAACCAGGCCCACTCCCGGTGATGACCGTAGTTTGAGGAGTTCATGTATTCACCATGTGTTAATGCTTTGCTCCGGATCTCTATTAAAAGGAGGCCTTAATATCCCTTAGTTTCCAATATGGACCCCACTGCCATGGGAGGGTAGGACAAAAGATGTCATGCAAGTTCTTTTAATAAAGCGCATATGACTAGTTACGGAATACATGCCTACATTATATCGATGAACTGGAGCTAGTGCCATATCGCCCTAGGTTATAACTGTCCCATGATGAATATCATCCAACAAGTCACCGATCCAATGCCTATGAATTTATCCTTATTGATCTTGCTGCGTTACTATTGCTATCATCACTGTTACACTTGCTACAAATTAATGCTATCACTGTTACTGTTACCGTTGCTACTATCATTACTGTCAAAACTATCAAACTACTTTGCTACTGATCATATTGCTGCAGATAATTAATCTTCGGGTGTGGTTGAATTGACAACTCAGTTGCTAATACCTTCAAATATTCTTTGGCTCCCCTTGTGTCGAATCTATAAATTTGGGTTGAATACTCTACCCTCAAAAACTGTTGCGATCCCCTATACTTGTGGGTTATCAAGACCTTTTTCTAGCGCCGTTGCCGGGGAGCATAGCTATATTTGTTGAGTCACTTGGGATTATTATCATATTATCACTATGAATAATCTGAAGGATCCAAAGACTAAGATTTATCCCTCAAAGACGAGGGGAGGTATGGAGCTGCCATCCAGTTCTGCCTTAGATTCACCTTCTGTTATGAATAAACTTGCAACACCACCACATGCTATTAATCCTGATATATCGCAAGTTATTGATGATGCCACTTCTAATATGAATGATGCTTATGATGATGCTAGTACCTTCCTTGATAATGATGATGTGCCACTTGGTGAATTTCTTGATAGACAAATTGCTAGAGTTATACAACATGATGTTGTTGAATGTGATGATGAGCTTGAAACTGAATCTCCTGAAACACCTACTAGGACTAGCCTTCCTAGATATGAATTGCCTAAGGTACTAAGGTTATGTTATGAGTGAAGAAGCAACTAGAGATATTCTTGCTTGCAATGATAGAGATGATCTAGAGAAATTACTACACGAGTATAAAGAAAAAACTCTGAATGCTAGAATGAAATGTGATCCTAAGTTTCCTACTTCACCTATGTGTATTGACGATAAGGATTATGAATTCTCTGTCGACCCAGAGTTAATTACTCTGGTTGAATCTGATCCTTTTGATGGTTATGAAACTAAAACTGTTGTGGCACATCTTACTAAGTTTAATGACATAGCCACCCTTTTTACACATGATGAGGAAATTCGTTATCACTTCATTCTCAAATTATTTCCTTTCTCATTAAAGGGTGATGCCAAAGCTTGGTATAATACTCTTGCTCCTGGTTGTGTGCGCAGTCCCCAGGATATGGTTTATTACTTCTCTGAAAAATATTTTCCTGCTCATATGAAACAAGCTGCCTTACAGGAAATATTTAGCTTTGTGCAAACTAAAGAAGAGAGTCTCCCAAAAGCTTGGGGGAGGCTTTGCCAGTTACTTAATGCTTTGCCTGATCATCCTCTTAAGAAAAATGAAATATTTGATATCTTCTATAATGGACTAGATGCTTCTAGGGACTTCCTAGATAGTTGTGCTGGTTGTGTTTTCAAGGAATGAACTATTGCTCAAGCTGAAGAATTATTGAATAAAATATTGAAAAATTATGATGATTGGACTATTCCTAAACCACCGCCTAAACCCACTCCGAAGAAGAGGGGTATATTATATCTCAGTCCTGAAGATATGAAAGAGGCAAAGAAACCTATGAAGGAAAAAGGTATTAAAGCCGAGGATGTTAAAAATTTACCTCCTATTGAAGAAATACATGGGCTTAATACACAACCAATGCCTAAGGTGGTAGGGGTAAATTCTCTTATGGAGTTTAATGAAAATGATGATCCTCACAATATACATCCTAGTCAATGCCTTTATGAGTTTGAAAACTATATTAGGAAACAAGATCACTTCAATGCAAATGTTATGAAACAATTGAAATATAATTCTGGTGTGATTGCTTGCTTGAGTGACTTGTTATTTAGAATATCAAATGATGTTAGAGGTGTTGGAAAACATGCTTCTATGGTTCAAACTCAGTTAGAAGAAGTTGCTAAATCTCAAAGAGAATTGCTTGATGAAATGAATCATAATATGCATGACTTTGCTGTTAGAGTTGCAACTAGATGAGGTAAAATGACTCAGGAACCACTTTATCCCGAGGGACACCCTAAAAGAATTGAACAAGATTCACAAAGAGCTAACACTAGTGCACCTAGTCCTTCTAGGAAGAAAAAGAAAAATGATAGGACTTTGCACACTACTAGTGAACCTGAAATAGAAAAGCCTCCTGATAATGAAAATGAAACTTCTATCTCTGATGCTGAAACCCAATCTGGTAATGAACACTCACCTAATGATTATGGAAAATATAATGATGAGGTTCATGACAACTCTCAACCAACTAATGATAAAGAACCAGATAATGATGTTGAGATAGAACCACCTGTTGATCTTGATAACCCACAAGCTAAAAATAAAAGATATGACAGAAGAGACTTTGTTGCTAGAAAACACGGTAAAGAAGGAGAACCGTGGGTTCAAAAACCTATCCCTTTTCCACCCAAGTCAACTAAAAAGAATGATGATGAAGAATTTGAATGCTTTGCTGAAATGCTGAGGCCAGTCTTTTTGCGTACTCGCTTGACTGATATCTTGAAAATGCCTCCTTATGCAAAGTATATGAAAGACATCATCACAAATAAGAGAAAAATACCGGAAGCTGAAATCTCCACTATGCTTGCTAATTATACTTTTAAAGATGAAGTACCTAAGAAACTTCGAGATCCGGGAATACCAACTATACCTTGCTCTATCAAAAAGAATTATGTGAAAACTGCTTTGTGTGATTTAGGAGTTGGTGTCAGTGTTATGCCTTTCTCTTTATATAAACGACTTGAATTGAATAAAATCACAGCTACTGAAATTTATTTGCAAGTGGATGACAAATCAACTGCCATACTATCGGTATATGTGAGGATGTGCCTGTTGTTGTTGCTAATTTACTATTTTGACTGACTTTGTTATACTTGAGATGCCCAAGGACGACAACATGTCGATTATCCTTGGTAGACCCTTCTTGAATACTGCAGGGGCTGTTATTGTTTGCAATAAAAGCAAGTTCACTTTTCATATCAATGGTAATGAGCATACGATGCACTCTCTGAAGAAACAATTCCAAGTGAATGGTATTAATGTTATTGAAAAGTCTCTGACAACCACTATTGGAAGTTTTCAAATACCTCTACCTACTGTCAAAAAGAAATATGAAATGCTTATTGTTGGGGAAATGCATATACCCATTGAGGTAACTTAGTGATTTACGAAAGTTCTTCGGTTTCATGCTAACCAAAAGTGGTTTTTAATAAGACTTGATCAACCTTATTAATGTCATTTTTGAATGGTATGAAGTTGATGAATTTAGTAAGCACTACTTTCTGTCCCTACCTTTTGTTTTCTGTTTTTATTAGTTAAATAAAATAAAATTCCATGTTTTGTCTGTTTTCTGAATTCCCCGTGCAATAAAAAATGACCCAAAAATAAAAATTCTCAAAATGCCCTGAAAATTTTATATGATTTTTTCCTGAATATTTAAGAATTTTGGTGCAAAAATAACCAGAAGGTGGGTGCACTAGTTCACCAGACCTTGTTGTTTTACGTCGTGCCATTGAGGGCAACAACACGTATAGCTTGGGGGCTATCGTGGCTCGTCGCCTGCACCTTAATAAATCTCAGGGCAAAATACACGGTGGGATTTATGCTACTCTCTTGGCGGCTCACTTCGAGGTTGAGATACACCCTCATGATTTCCCTCTTACCACAGTTTACCTAGACCGTGCAGCCATGGATCACCATCACTTTCTTGCACATGATCATCATGACATTGCCATTCCTTATAACTTGGTCTATAACATTGACACTCGTGATGTTATCCCCTTTCTTGCACCTGCTTTGTTTGATTCTGTTGCCAGGGGCGGATACCGGATTATGCCTGCAGACATCCTCGCCTACTGGAACGCTCACGCTGCTGCAGAGGCTGCACAGGCACCTCCACAGTGGGATCAGTGGATGCCCGCTCCTCAGCAGTGGGATGAGTGGATGCCTGCTCCTCAGGATCCATACTACCCTCCAGGCTACTGATTCCCTACCAAGTTAGGCCAAAAGCCTAAGCTTGGGGGAGTACGTGTTCTCACCGACTTTATATTCATGTTCACATATCATTCCATTTGTCGGTATTCACACTTTTTCATTGTATCATCCATACTTAGATTTATTTTTCTTGCTTTCTTCTTGTGTGTTTGAAAAACTTTAGAAAAACCAAAAAACTTAGTTGTAGCCAGTTTACTTTCTATGCATGCTTAGTAGTAGCACTAAAAAGAAAACCCAAAAAGATTTCCTTGTTCTTCTTTTTCTTGTTGGGAGCTTTCCCGTGTAAATAGTTTTTCTTGTTTTTGCTTGTTGAAGAAAAAACAAAAAACTCCAAAAATATTTCAGTGTATTTCTCTGAAATTCTTTTCTTTTATTCAAGTTGTACCGAGGAGAAGACCACGATGAAAATGTTGAGTGGCTCTCACATGAATAACTGTTGAACTAATAAGAGCCCATTTTACCTTGTCTTCTCCTATTGAATAAAATGTTTTGCAGATTCCAGCTTAGTCCATGGCACTCTTGCACTATTATTTTTATCATATCATTCGGTCGTGCAAGTGAAAGGCAATAATGACGATATTCGATGAGCTGGTCGTGGCAAAGAGAAACTGGTATGAATTCGACTTGTCTTGTCTGTGTAAATATGTTTAACCTAGTGCACATGCTTCAGCCCGTTATGATTAAACATGTTTGCAATGACAATTAGATATTATAGTTTCTCATGCCATGCATAAATAGCTGAGAGTTAATAATGATTTATCTTGGATATCAACATGGCGTTAAAATGATTGTGATGTAGTATGATGATATGGTATCGTCCTCTGAATGTTCGAGTGGCTTGACTTGGTACATGTTCATGCATGTAGTTGAATCAAAACCAACATAGCCTCTATAATGTTTATGTTCATGGTGTTCATATCCTACTCATGCTAGTGTCCAATGTTACTTATGCATAATGCCTGGTCATGATCGTTGTTGCTCTCTAGTTGGCCGCTTCCCAATCTTAAAATTGCTAGCCTTCGCCTGTACTAAGTGGGGATTCCGCTTGTACATCAAAAACCTTGAACCCAAAGTTATTCCGGATGAGTCCACCATACCTACCTATATACGGTATTACCCTATCGTCCTAAGTAAATTTGCATGTGTCACCTGTAAAAACTTCTAAAAAGTTATCTGGTTTGTGTGCCTGGATCGTTCATGGAACGACATGAGGTGGTCGATATCTTCCGTGCTAAGCATGTTATCCTCAGGTCGAGTGTTTATTCACTCACCATCACATGAGGAAATGGGCGGTAATAGGGATGCCCAGTCCCAAACTGCAAAATACAAAAAGAGTTCATCTCTTACATAATCAAACAAAAACTCTCAGTGAAGTCAAAACCTTTACTTTCCGCTTGGGGACTGCCACTAGCATGCTTAGCATGGAAGATGTTGATAACTGATGGTCGTGAAGTGAATAAGAAGGGTGTATGTCTCAAAATATCATTTATCTCTGTTCCAAAAACTGAGCTTTGGCACCTCTGCAAATCCCTGCTTCCCTCTGTGAAAGGACTTTCTATTTACTTTTATGTTGTGTCATCACCTTCTATAAACAAGCGCCAGAAACTGAGTAGAGCACAGCGGTCATGATTTATGCATTGTGTATAGCTAATGTTGGGTGCATCATGACTGGATCTTTTCTACCATGAATTACAATGTTTAGTCGCTGCTTGAACTTCGGAAAGGGCTAGCGAGATACCATTATTGTTATATTATATCATGATTGTTTTGACAACATGTTGTTGTTTGAGATATCTTATTATTGCTCGCTAGCTGATTATGTCATTGATATGAATCATTATAATCTTTAAGAGTTATTGTTGACATGGTTAGTTATAATGTTGGCTGAAAACCTGTGTGATGTTTAAGCTTATTTATGCAAATAAGAGCAAAAGAGTTCGTAAAAGTTTTTCTTTCTCACTTTCAGTTTATCAACTGAATTGCTTGAGGACAAGCAAAGGTTTAAGCTTCGGGAGTTGATACATCTCCAACGTATCTACTTTTTCTCACGCTTTTCCTCTTGTTTTGGACTCTAATTTGCATGATTTGAATGAAACTAACCCCGGACTGACGTTGTTTTCAGTAGAACTATCATGGTGTTGTTTTTGTGCAGAAATAAAAGTTCTTGGAATGGAACGAAACTTTTTGAGGTTTTTTTATACCAATAATAAGAATTTCTGAAGCCAAGACCCACCGGAGAGGGGCCCCTGGGTGGGCACAACCCACCAGGGCACGCCCCCTCTCCTGGCGCGCCCAGGTGGGTTGTACCCACCTGGTGGCCCCGCTGATGACCCCCTTGATACTATAAGTTCACATTATTCCAGAAAAAAGTTAGAAAGAAAGAATTATCACGATCCACGAGACGGAGCCGCCGCCAAGCCCTGTTCTTCCTCGGGAGGCAGATCTGGAGTCCGTTTGGGCTCAGGAGACGGGGATCTTTGATCTTCGTCATCACCAACATATCTCCATCACCAATTCCATGATGCTCCCCACCGGAAGTGAGTAATTCCTTCGTAGGCTCGCTGGTCGGTGAGGAGTTGGATGAGATTCATCATATAATCGAGTTAGTTTTGGTAGGGCTTGATCCCTAGTATCCACTATGTTCTTAGATTGATGTTGCTATGACTTTACCATGCTTAATGCTTGTCATTTTGGGCCCGGGTGCCATGATTTCAGATCTGAACCGTTTATGAATTCATTATTATATCAATGTTTTAGATCCGATCTTGCAAGTTATAGTCACCTACAACGGTTATGATCCGGCAACCCCGGAGTGACAACAACCGGGCCCACTCCCGGTGATGACCGTAGTTTGAGGAGTTCATGTATTCACTATGTGTTAATGTTTTGTTCCGGTTCTCTATTAAAAGGAGGCCTTAATATCCCTTAGTTTCCAATATGGACCCCACTGCCACAGGAGGGTAGGACAAAAGATGTCATGCAAGTTCTTTTAATAAAGCATGTATGACTATTTACGGAATACATGCCTACATTATATCGACGAACTGGAGCTAGTGTCGTATCGCCCTAGGTTATAACTGTCTCATGATGAATATCACCCAACAAGTCACCGATCCAATGCCTACGAATTTATCCTTATTGATCTTGCTGCGTTACTATTGATATCATCACTGTTACACTTGCTACAAATTACCGCTATCACTGTTTCTGTTACCGTTGGTACTGTCACTACTATCAAAACTATCAAACTAATTTGCTACTGATCATATTGCTGCAGATAATTAATCTCCAGGTGTGGTTGAATTGACAACTCAGCTGCTAATACCTCTTCAAATATTCTTTGGCTCCATTTGTGTCGAATCTATAAATTTGGGTTGAATACTCTACCCTCGAAAACTGTTGTGATTCCCTATACTTGTGGGTTATCAAGGGGCACGTGCATGAAGACTTTCTGGCTGTCATCGGCAAGGTCAAGCCGACTCCGGTAGAGGAGCGGCGACAGCGGCACGTCGGCGTCTCGTTCTAATGGCGGTAGTGGTCGTTCGGTGGTCTCGGAATCTCGATGTAATTTTTATTATGTTTGAGGTGTTTTGTAGAAGGGGAACCTTGGCACAGCGGTAAAGCTCTTGTCGTGTGACCATGAGGTGACGGGTTCGAGTTCTGGAAACAGTCTCCTGCAAAAATGTAGGAAAATGCTGCGTACTATACACCAAAAGTGGTCGGACCCTTTCCCAGACCTTGCGTGCATCTAGCTGCCCTTTGAGGCGTTTTGTACTTCCGGTGAACTTTGATAATAGATCTGTATTATTTTCGCAAAATTAAAAGGAGAAAATCTTACGACAGGGGCACCTGGCGCAAGTTAAGCAGATCGAGCAACTGGACCTTTCAGTTGCACTGTTAGTTGAGTTTCTGCGCTGTTTACTTGAGTGCCAAATTGTCCAAGCACATAGATTCCCACTGCCACTGGTTTCCACAGCAATCACCATCTGTCGACCAAAACAAGACCAGAGTTCCCAACCAAAAGAACAAGACACAGCACGTACTACTACTACTGCAGCAGCATTGATGGGAAAGATGGCACAAACAGAGGCAGGCAGCTAAAGTTGCGACAGAAAGAAATGACAGAGATTGTACTCGTATTGTCTCGTGACCTTACAGTGCAGCAAGGCACAAGAGTCTAACAACAACAGCACCAACATGTACCGTGCAGATGCGATATGTCCCTTGCCGACAACCACAAGGCCGTGGCCTCCCTATGGCAATGGCCAAACATGAAGAAGCCGATCGAAACATGGAAGAAACTAAGAACAAAACTACTTGACAAGTACAGTACATCACTGGTATATGTTTATATCCTACTGTATAGGTACATGGAGGACCTGATCAGCCAAGCCTCTTCCATTGCACACCTTCTGAAATCAAATCCAGGCAGTTCAACCGTGCCTGGTGATCATTGGGAAGATGGTCTTGGAGCTGCATCATCAGATAAATTAAGAGGAGACGTTAGTAACTTGGTACTTATCAGATGCTGATGGTAGTTGTAGGACATGATCTTAGATTGTTGGTTCCTTACCTAGGTTGACGGCCTCGGAGCTCTTCATGAGGCGGATCCGCTTGCAGGACTCGACGAACATCCTGCATTGACAAGATTTGAATCAGATTAGCACATATGTTCGCGGAAACCTCAAATCTGCAAGAACTATGGCTAGGGGATTGATTTGCTTACTTCCAGGGGACGTCTCCGACGAGCATCCAGTCGCCGTCCCTGTCCTCGTAGGTGGGCACGTACTCGGCGCCGGTGGCCGCGTCCACGAGCCTGCTCCCGAGCTCGCCCTCGCCGCGGACGGCGAGGCACGGGGCGAACATGCCGTGGAGCGCGCGGAGCAGCACCTCGTACCCGCCGTGCGCGGCGAGGTCCACCTTGCGCAGGTAGGGGGCGCCGTCCACGGCCACCTTCACGAGCTTGCACGCGCCCTCCTCCCGCAGCGCGTTGCGCCGGTAAGCCCGCACCGGAGGCCACCCCACAGCGCGCGCTCTGTCAGTCAATCATCGCACGCACCAGGTCAGAAACCATCCACAAGACACAAGACTACGTACACATGACCAGCTCGCCGTGCGACGTGCGAGAGGCGGGGAGGGCAAGAGAGAGAAGGCCGCGTACTTTGGGGAGGGCGGCTTGTCGTGCTCGTCGTGGTGGGCGCGCTTGCGGTCGTCGGAGGAGGAGCCGGGGAGGGCGAGGGTGAGGGCGGTGTCTTCGTAGTCGAGGCCGGACACGGCCGGGGACTCGGCGGAGTTGGTCGAGCTCGTCGACATCTGCTTGCGCGCGCTGCTTGAGCTGAGCTCCCAGGCTGCTTCGGCCGGACTCCGGCGATCGCTGGCGCGAGTCTGTCGGTTGATGCGCGGTCGCTAGCTGGCTCTCGTCGGCTGGTTGGTTGTGCGGTGCGTCGTCGGTCGCTGGCGTGGTGTGCCGTGGGAGAGAAGGAGGATATGAGGAGGAGGAGGATGGGTGGGATGTGGCCGCGCGGATGCTGCCTATAAAGGTGCGCCACTTGCCCACCTGCTGCTGACTTGCCCGTTTCTTCACTCTTCGGCTTCCATAATTCTTTTTGCATATATATTTAGACACAATTATTAGTCGGCTAGATGCTCATAATTTTATTTGTGTAGTGTGCATGTCTCCCGTGGGTGCAGATTTCTTGCATTGCAGCAGGGTGCATTTCCACCTGTAGTGGTTGATGTTGTCGAGTGTCTTTTATTGGCAACAAGGCTTATAAATTTGACTAACATTTTTCTCAGTTTTAAGAAGAAAAAACCCTTATTTGAGTAGTAGCATGAAGGGAATCCAGTTAATGTAAGAGACGTTACTCTTTAAGTTAACTGATAACCGGCTATATACTATTGCAAAATGACTTTTTTCATGAAGAAAACACTATTGAGAAATGTTAAGCTAGCTATTTAGTGTGGGTTCAATACGATAACTCCCAACTAGCAAATGAGTCCGGGGTCGCCGGCTCCTATCATAGATAAACAATGGCAAAAAAGCCCGTGTGTTGCAACTGGAAAAAATCACATGTCCCTAACACAATAATCACGACTAAAGATCTTAATGGGTCCACGTGCATCCCATCTATGTTGCCGCCTATCCTTCTTCCCACTCTTGTCGACGGTGGCCTCGGTGCTCACACAATCACAACAAGTTTGAATGCGGTCAATTCTAAGGTGTCTTTCTTTCTCTCCACATAAAATGAGAAATCTACTTTTTCACGAGGAGTTTTTGCCGAGGCGTGCATGTGTGATTATAGATGGTTTCTTTCTTCTCCAAAATGATTTTGCCGAGGTGTTGATTTCTAATCCGGATCTACACCGGTATGAAAGAAAGATGAATCATGCGCTATTGATTAAGGTTCTCCCCTAAATAGTATTTAAAAATGTTTAACATGTAAAATAGCATCATATTTAGATTCTACATTTTTTTAATCAATTTTCATATATAACATATCAAAATTGGAGTTATAATTTAGAAGATATGAATATTTTAAAGAAGCATTTGAATCGCATTTTTAAAATATTTAATAGATAAAAATAGCATCATATTTAGATTGTACATATTTTTCTAATCAATTTCTATATAACATGACTAAATTAGAGTTGTGACTTAAAAAATATGGAAATTTTTTAAAAAAATCATTTAAATCTGCTCAAAAAATAATAGATGGATGGCGGGTTGATTTACCAAAAGATCAGGGGGTTTCCCAAAAAAGTGAGTCATTTTTCTTTGACTTAAGATAGGACTGCGGGTTGATTAACTAAAAGATCGGGGGGTTGAAAAAAGAAAAAAAAAGCCGTTTTTATCACTTAACATAGTACCGCGGGTTGATTTGGAAGAAGTGCAGGAGGTTTCTGCAAAAGTGACGACAGATGGGCAGAAGCTCTCCTCCCTTTATTATTAGGTAGAGACTAGATGATGCCCCGCGTGTTGCTGCAATGATCTCTTGCAATATTATTTTTTGATGAAATTTAAATATATATATATATATGATACTTCGTATTCGATCAGTATATAGTTGTGAATGTAATAAATATAAGTAGTATTTTCCATGCATATTGAGAGAAATATAATTAGTTTGATAGATGAGGTGGCATGTGTGAAGAGTTAATATGTGTGCATGTAGAGAGAATATAAATAGCATTTCTCATGCATTTTAAGAGAAACAATTAATGGGATAATGATGTGGTAAGTTTGACGAGGCGGCGTGTGTGCATGTTGAGAGAATTGAGATAGTGTGGATCAACTATTTAGGTATATATAGGATTTGCCATTCTTCCACAAATAAAAAAAATTATTCATACGTGGGCATGATTGATCTTGTACAGATTTAAAGTTTCATACAAACTTGTGTACTTGTGGTCTATGCAAAGATAACGAAAAAACTAATTGAAGATGCATTTTTAGCTTTCAATTCTAGTTTAGTTCTTTGCACACTTCAAATCTGTAGATTTTTCACGGAACTTTTCAGATGCATGGTTCATTATATTCTCTATATCCAAGATTTCTTTGGTATTTATTGTATATTTGGACTCATTTTTTGAAAATTATAGGAGCTTATGTGCTCGGATACAATTAGTCTTGCTTGATTTCAACTCTATGTCTATACTCTTTGTATTACTGTAACCTATATATCGCCTTATCGTTAGAAAAACGGCTCAGTCGATTAATACAAATGAAGCTGATTTTCACCCTAATAAAGGATGAATTTTATTGACTCAAAATAAAGCATCAAATGGCTAGAAACACAATAAGCACACGTCCGATCTCCGCATAGGTGGTAACATCACACTTATCTAGACAAAATAGATGATGTGGCATGTAATTAGTGAAAAAAAAAACATGTGGTAACATAGTTAGTTACTGTAACATCACATATCAAAAAAAGATGAGTCTATAACCTAATAAATGAAATGATGCATGACACAACACATATGTTACTACGCACTATGGAGGTAGTAACATAGATTAGTAACATACTCGCTCCGTCCGGTGAAGAGTGTACATCTAGAAATTTTAGAACAAATTATGTGAAAGTGCAACTATCCCTAGGTGGTTTTGGTAATTCATAACAACATATAGCTCATTGAGCTAATGCTATTCCAAGATGATTATTTCAGGAAAGCTCAATGATTGGCATGGCATGGATGTGAAAGTAGAACCCTCAAAATGCTAAGGACAAAGAATTGGCTCAAACTCAAAAGCTCAAGACTCTTCATTTTATATTTTAGTGATCCAAGATCACATTGAGTCTTTAGGAAAAGCCAATACTATCAAGGAGGGATGAGGTGTTGCTTAATGAGCCTCTTGCTTCATGTGCTTAGTGATATGCTCCAAAACCCTCAACTACTTTCCCATATCCACATATGACCTAAACCCTAAGCCAAACTCGGTCCTACGGATTCTTCCTATCCAGCGCCACCGAGTTTTCACTTGTCATTAGCCACTGCCAAACCCTAGCAATTCGGTCCTACCGATAGGGATCTCGGTCTCACCGAGATGTGGTTGCAAACTCTCTGTTTCCCTTTCGTAACTTTTCGGTCCCACCGAAAGAGCGAATCGGTCCCACCGAGATTGCAATGTAAACTAAGTGTTTCCCCTTTGTAACTTTTCGGTCTCACCGAAAGAGCAAATCGGTCCCACCGAGTTTGCCTGACCAACTCTCTGGTTAGCTAATTACCAAATTCGGTCTCATCGAGTTTGTGTAATCGGTCTCACCGAGATTACGTAATGCCCAAACCCTAATCATATCGGTCCTACCGAGTTGCATGTCAGTCCCACCGAAAATCACTAACGGTCACTAGGTTTACTTTTTCGGTCCGACCGAGCTTATTGAATCGGTCCCACCGAGATTGGAAAACTGTGTAACGGTTGGATTTTGTGTGAAGGCTATATATACCCCTCCACCTTCCTCTCATTCGATGAGAGAGCCATCAGAACACACACACCATTCCAACTCATATGTTCTGAGAGAGAACCACCTACTCATGTGTTGAGACCAAGACATTCCATTCCTACCATATGAATCTTGATCTCTAGCCTTTACAAGTTGCTTTCCACTCAAATCCTCTTTCAACCAAATCCAAATCCTATGAGAGAGAGTTGAGTGTTGGGGAGACTATCATTTGAAGCACAAGAGCAAGGAGTTCATTACCTACACACCATTTGTTACTTCTTGGAGAGTGGTGTCTCCTAGATTGGCTAGGTGTCACTTGGGAGCCTCCGACAAGATTGTGGAGTTGAACCAAGGAGTTTGTAAGGGCAAGGAGATCGCCTACTTCGTGAAGATCTACCGCTAGTGAGGCAAGTCCTGTGTGGGCGATGGCCATGGTGGGATAGACAAGATTGCTTCTTCGTGGACCCTTTATGGGTGGTTGCTTCTTGGTGGACCCTTCGTGGGTGGAGCCCTGTGTGGACTCGCGCAACCGTTACCCTTGGGTGGAGCCCTGTGTGGACTCGCGCAACCATTACCCTTCGTGGGTTGAAGTCTCCATCAACGTGGATGTAGGATAGCACCACCTATCCGAACCACGGGAAAAATATCCGTGTCTCAAATAGCGTTTGAATTCTCCAAACCCTTCCCTTTACATTCTTGCAAGTTGCATGCTTTACTTTCCGCTGCCTATATACTCTTTGCATGCTTGCTTGAATTATGTGATGATTGCTTGACTTGTCCCAAATTAGCTAAAATCTGCCAAGAACTAAAAATTGGGAAAAGGCTAAGTTTTTATTTGGTCAAGTAGTCTAATCACCCCTCCTCTAGACATACTTTCGATCCTACATTATGGAGTTGAGTAAAAAAATGCATTGGAAATGTGCAAGCCACTATCTCTCTTCTCTTTAATTACCCACCCTCCAATGAGCTAAGTGCATGTAGAAATTAAGAAGATCATGTGTAGATTGCTATTGGTCTTGATTACCATGTGATGAGAGAGAAGTATTTTTTTTCTACTTTAAAGTGCATTGGGAAGATAGAAGTACACTCTTTTGTGGACAAATTTTAAACCTAGATGTATACTCTTCATCGGATGGAGGGAGTATGCATGTTAGGGCATCTCCAGCCGTTGGTCCCCCAGGAGGAGCAAAAAATCGCCCCCTAGGGGGCGCACCGGCGCTAAACCGCGCACTGGGGGCGTGATGCCCCCCAGTCGCGGCCCCCCATGGGATTTTAAAAAAGTCAAATACAGCGCAAACACGACTCAAATTTAACGCAAACTTCGGCGAGTTCGTTCAAATTTAAACATACTTTACAAAAAAGAGAAAAACTATCGCAGGCTACCCCCGCCATCTCCCTCGCCGCCCGCCTCGCCGCCCGCCCACGCGGTTCTACATGCCGAGGAGGCGGTAAAACCGCATGTAGTCACCGCCGTCGTCGTCGTCGTTATCGTCGTCGCCCCCGCCGACGCCTCCGCCGTCCCTGCTGCATCCCTCCCCCGGTTGGCGCGGCGGGTCGGACGGTCCGGGGGCGTTGTCGTCGTCGTCGCTGAGGACCACGACGCCGTGCTCGTCCTCGCGCCCATGCTTGCGGGCGGCGATCTCCTCCAGGGCCCGGCGCTGCCGGACCATCTCGTCGCGGAGATAGTCGTCCCGCGCCCACCGCAGGGCGTCCTCGTTGGAGAAGCCATGCCGGGCTATCTCCTCGTACTCCACGGGGAGGCCGGGCTCCGGCTTGGGCTCGACGAGGACGAAGCAGCCAGTGGGGGCGGCGTTGTCGCCGATGCGGACGCCGGAGCTGCGGGTGCGCGCGCTGACAGGCGCGCCCTGGGGCTCCGGCTTGACGGGGCTGAGGTGGAGGCAGGGGGAGCCGCCGGACGAGGAGGAGGACCCCCCGGTCTCCATGCGCCTCGGGGTCCAGGAGCTTCCCCAGCGGCGCGTGAAGGACGGGGGAGCGGGGTACTCGAGGCGCGGCGTGTTGCCGCCCTCGATGTACTCGAGGACGGCCTCCAACGTGCGCCCGGGCATGCCCCACCACCGACGCCGGCCGACGGCGTTGAGCCTGCCGGAGGGCTCGACGCCGTTGGTGGCCTCGAGCTGCTCGGCGTGACGGCGGCGGAAGTAGGGCTCCCAGAGCGGGCTGTCGGGGACGTACCGTGGCCCCTCCCTCGCCGCATGCGGTAGGGACGAGCGGATGCGTGCGATCTCCGCACGCCGCGCCGCGCCGGTGGGTATCGGGGGCACCGGCACGCCGCCGGCGCTGATCCTCCACGCCCCGGGTACCCGCATGTCCGGCGGGACCGGGTACTCGGCCTCGAAAAGGAGGCAAGCCTCGCTCTCGTGAAGATGGCGGCGCCCGAAGCCGTTCACCGCCGCGCCGTCGCCTGGGAAGCGCTCGGCCATGGGTGCTGGAGACGGCGAGAGAGAGGAGAAGGAGGAACGACGACGACGAGAGAGTGGCGAGGGAGGAACGACGACGGCGAGAGAGTACGAGTCGCCGAGTGCTCTGGGGCGCATCTTATATAGGCCGAGGCGCCGCCCGTGCGCGAGCCGCCGTGAGTACGCGTGGCGGGCGAGGGAGGGCGGGGGACGCGCGTCATTCGGTCTTCACTGCGCCGCCCCTGAAGTATCAATGGCGCAGGCTGACCGGCGCGGCAGCTTTGGCATTGATTCGCCGCGGGAAACGAGGCGATGAGGACGACGAAGGACCGAGAAGAGAGTAGAGTTGCTGACGCGGCGGGCCCGCGGCTGTTTCGCGCCAAAACAGTTCGCCCCGGCGCCCCCGGGTGCCCCCCAGCGCGCTGGGTTCGGCCTGGGTCCGCCAGCGCTGTTTTCGGCCCAAGCCGGCGAAAATCGGACTCCTGAGGCGCGACTGGGCCGATTTTTCGGCGCCGGCGCAAAAAAACGCTTGGGAAGGCCTTCCTGGGACGCGGCTGGAGATGCCCTTACTACTCTAAGTTACTCCTCACTATGACTAGTCTAAAATGCACACAACCAACATCAATGCACACTTAAAAAAAATAGACAAATAGCAAAGTCATACGCGACCAAAGCTATAAGTCTAATCGTACTTGGAAAACAAAAACGCCGAAGCAATCAAATCCACTATCAAATTAATGAGAACGAAGCCGATATGCGAGACAAACCACTTCCCAAAATATCAATAATGCGCCTTTCCTTTGGAACCTTCCCGCAAAATCAAACCCCTACTCCATAGGCCTCTTCTTTTGTTGTTTGCGCAAGCCATCTTGGAAGTTTCCAATCTAACTAGCAGCTAGGATTTTAGTAAGCGCTACTAGCTAGGTACTCCACCCGTGGGAACCCCAGACAGTGGGCACGAGGAAATGGCCTTGTCCATGCACGAACCGCTCCCAAGCCCAAGAAAAAAAGGCCAACGTGAATAGAATAGGCAGGCCACCCACACCACACCACACCGGCGTGAGAGACGAGGTCGATCGAGGGGAGGGGTTTAGGGGATCATGCACGATTTGACCGCCACTAAACTAAGCCAAAGCGTAGGTAAGCATCATTTGGAGGGGAGGGCCCGTGTCCCCCTGCCCACCGTTCTGTGGTACTTTAGCGGATTAGGGAGATACTTTGTCGATATGCATGTCGGCCGAGAGGGCGCCGACGCTGACGGCCACGCGTTCCGCGTAATAGGATTAGGATTAGGATTAAGAAACGTGCATTATATATAGTCTCCTATACATTGACAATCGAATCTCTTTTGTGAACCGGACTGAAAAGCATATGATGCCCAGTCAATTCGAAAAAAAAACAGGCAAAAAAACATGACTAAGAGCAACTCTAACGGGGCGATCCAAATAGACGCGTGCTTTATCCTTTTTTATCCATTTGAATTGGCCAGGCGGACGTGTGCGTACGCATTTTAAAATGGGCCGGTTTGACCGTCCAACGGAAAGGCCGACCCAAATGTGTCGGCGTGAAAAAAAACAACTCGCACGAAATAAACATAATTAAACATAAGTGGTCGGTCAAACGCCGGCCAAAGTCCACTTAAATATAATTAAACATTAAAGAAAGTCTGCGCCCGCCTGCTGCCGTCCCGCACGCTGCCAGACGTCGTCGGCCTTGCCCTTTTCCTTGCCGTCGACGCCGCCGTTGTCGGTGAGGTCAATGAAGACCGGAGCAGGGCTAGCCACCCGAACGCCGCCTGGTACGCTGCCAGGGCAGCCTCCTTCGGCGTCTGCTGGGGCTGCGGCATTGTAGCCAGCCGCGCGTGCTCCTCCTCCTCCTCCTCGAGCCGGAGCGCCTCCGCGTCACGTTGGAGCATGGCCTCGTAGCGCATCTGCTCCTGGCGGAACCAGTGCTTCTTCCAACGCTCAAGGTAGGCCGCCTCCTGTGCCGGCGTCGTGGCGAAGTGGACGGGAGGCGCGCTCACCCACTCGCAGTACTGGCCCGTCCACGAGTAGGCCTCTTCCGGTCAAGTGGGTGGAGGCGGGGAGCGCTTCCGCGTCGGCTCCGGCTCCGGCTTGGGCTGGACGGGCGACGACGGTGGCGGTGGCGGCACGAAGAGCGGGGTGTGGACGGAGCCCCCGCCGACGACATGGCAAGGGCTTGCTCCAGCCCATCCAAGTGCGCGTCCACCTTGAGGCGGCTAGCCTCCAGCGCGTGCTGCAGGGCCTCCTCGAGGGCGGCTTGGTACTCCGCCTCCATATCCTCCGGCTCTACCTGCGGGGGCGGCGGTGGGAACGGCGACGGGACGGCGTCGACACCCAAACGTCGTTGCTCCTTGTGTTCGAGGGCGAACCAAGCCTCCCAGTTGGGAGAGTCGGCGACGTACTCTGGCAGCCGACGTTGCCCCGGCGTGAGCTGCGCACGGCGCCTGCGCACCTCGTCGTCGTGCGCCCGCTGGCTCCACGAAACCGCCGGCACCGGCCGGATCCGTTGCGGATCCAGATGTCAATGGTGCGGCAACGTGACGTCGGGGTACGGCAGCGGCTGCATGTACTCCCAGTGCCACTACGCTTGGTGCACCGGGATGTGCAGGCGCCGGCGACCAGGGCGGAAACGCGGCACCACCGGAGGAGGAGGGGGAGGGGGAACACGGGTGGACGAGGCGCCGGGGTGCCCTTGCCCTTGCCCTTGCTGCTGCCGAACAGGCCCATGGTCGCGCTAGGGTTTGCGGTCGCCGACAAGGAAGAAAAGGGAGTGGTGGGGCCAGATGTGGACGGGGGAAGTGGATGAGGCCGGCCCCCGCTGCACGCGTGCTTAAAAAAGGACGCTTCTACATGGCTGACTAGTGGGCCCTCTGTCGGTGGTCTTCATTAATAAGACGACGGGTGGCGGTTGGGTGGCCTACAGGTGGGGTCGCGGCGGACGGCGAGGAGACGCGCGGCGCGTCCGGTTCGCGTCCGTGCCGACGCATTCTAGACGCAATTTTGGGTCGGAAATCGGTCGGTGCGGACGCCAGGCGGATGCGATTTGCATTTGGGTCGGCGCGTTGGGCCTCCACTTTTGTCCGCGCTGACCCAAACGAACGCGGGCGGACAAAATGGGTCGCCCCATTGGAGTTGCTCTAAGTAGTCATCCCTTCATGTGGGCTCTGTGTGTCATCGACTAAACGTCGGAAACTTTCGGCTTTTCTGCGCCGGGTGGGGGCGGGTAAAATACTTTAGGGATGAACAAAAGTAATAGTTTCGTAAAATCTCAAGATGATATGTCGACTTAGTCTCTCGAAGGTGCTCATGGGTAGGTTGTGCATGTGTGCGTTCATAGGGGTGAGTGTATGTGTGTATATATGAGCACTTGCGTCCGTACTTTGTTTAAAAAAATTCAGGGGAAATCGAGGATTTGATAAAGACCCTATAGATCGGGGTGCCTGTTGGGTACCTGTGAGGCCCACACCCCTCTCCCCATGTGGTTAGGAGGGACTCGCACCCCTAGTAGCATGGGACCCATAAGGGGGCAATTGCCCCTATTCTTGGTTATATAGTCCCCTAGTCCTAAAAGTCTAGAAAATTTTGCGTATTTTTCATGATCAAGACAACCAATGTCTTTGATTTTCGTTTCAGGGGTTTTCCATAGGCTGATTACATCCCCTCAAAGGGTTCTTTTCCACCACCAACGTCACCATGCCTTCTCCACCACCGTTGTCTTATTTTCTCCATTGACGTGTGAGTAATCATGTGTAGGCACATGGGATGAATAAGAATTGAATTACGCCAAATATTGTTCTTGATATATTGTTGATGCAAATATGCTAAGCTTAATGCTTATTATTAAGGTACATGTAGTATGCTTCCATATCTAAATTGTTTATGTTATCATGATATTACGTGTTTCAGTTATATCTGCAAGTTATTTTCTGCTACTATAACTCCAAATGGGGTGCCCGGATGGTGTCAGACTGGGATATGAATGGGGAGGAATGTAACTTCAGAATTTATGTGTTCATGAAGTGTTGCCGTTACCTTTAATTTCATGATGATCCTAGTGACATGGGAGGGTAGGGTAATAGATGTTGGGAATCTTTTTTTGCCGATATGTTCAACTACATATGGAACACAAATCTGAACTGAGGATTGTTTGCTCGTATAGATGTACTATGCCAGGAGTGATATGCAACGCCCCAATCTTAGTCCTGATGTGTGCCATTTACATATATGGCTCGCATTAATTACTTATTACTTGCAATTCTTGAGTACTAATTACTACTGGCACGTCGGCTGCTAAAGACTTATCAATATTTTTGACTCCCAGAGTTAAATACATATTGGGGTAAAATACTTCTCAACAAAAACTGTCTCGATCCTCTACACTTATGGTTATCAGTCGTTTTTGTATCGACTTGCAGACTCGTCTTGTCCTTAGCATACATAAGGATAAGGATTGGGCTACTTGTTGCACTCTTGCTTTTGTTACTATTTATCTTTTTATAAATTATCTTGCTATCAAACAACCTGTCAAATTATCTATACAACTTTTATAGTGAAACCTTGCTGAAAACTACTTGTTAACTCCTTCTGATGCTCTTGTGTTCGATACTCTTACTTATTGAAAATGCTACGATAGTTCCCCTATACTTGTGGGTCATCAACAATTGGTATGTTTAGTAGGGAGGCGGGCGTTAGATCACTTATTTTGAGTTATCGACACGCAAGCAAGGCCCAAACATGTGTGCAGAGTGTGCGACCATCAACCTACTAGCTATAGGGGAGAAAATCTATCCATCATGTTGAAATAAAAGCATCGATTTGAGGTGTCAGTAAAACCCCGACGTCTTTTCCTAAAACAAAACCTCTTAGCACTCTGGGACGGGAGTGGGGGATGACCCTACACAAACAGCATCAACACCAGCTCTACGAAGTTCGAATCGGATATTTTTGTTGGCTTTCCCGTAAATAAGAATTATTGGGCGCAGTGAAGTGAGCGCTTCTAGCTATTCCGCTTGCTTCTTTCTTATTCTGGCGACTATTATGGCATTGCTGAAATGAAGAAAAGGCGAGATTATTCAAATCGAATTAAAGACGGTGGTGGTGATAGTAGAATTTGTAGACCCCGTGTGCTCCAAGGCTATGAATTTGCTACCTGGCCCCAGTGGCTACTCCTCGACGGATGAGACTTGCCTGCTCCCCCGGCGTGCGCCCATCCGTGCTCCCGCATGCGTGGCATGATTTTATTGGAACAAAATAAGACTCGGCCCCACCCCCTTAAAATCAGAGGGGAAGATGATTAGATTAGAAAGAAAAAAGAGAAAAAGACAGCCGTAGGATGAAGTGGGAGCACGGATGGGAGCATGGGGAGGAAGCAGGCAAGCCGGATCCCTCCTCGACCACCAATGTGGACCCCTACACCTCTGCTGCTCAATTGGGATGATTCACTTGGGTCCACTTTGAAGTTTATGATGAGCAATCTCGATAAGTCCGGCATTAAGGGAGTCTCGGTATGAGGGTGTGTGATGTTGTCACGGTTATTCAATTTGTTGCACCCACCACCAATTTATGTGGAGAATTTTCTCTGCAAGGTCACATGTGTGGTTCCACGCCCTTTGCTTGGGACACCGACACCCTTTCCACTGGAGAAAGATGATGCCTCTCTTTAGAGCGACATAGTGGATGTCTCGGAAAGAAGAAGAATGCATGCAACATACCGACGGCCAAGCGCGTGGAGCATACGTTCTTGTTGGATTTTGGTGAGTTGCCAGAACTGAGCAAAGTAGGGGGCGTCGAGCTCAAGATGCAAGCCTACCTGGACATGTAGAAAACCTGCCCTCATCGCAAGCGATCGAGGTGTTGTGTGCTTTGGGGACACCGGGAAGTCGAAGGCGGGCCTTGCAGGATATTCTCAAAAAAATAATGTAGTCCTTGAGATTTGGATGCATAGGCGGTGGCCAAGATCAGTTTGGTAGAGTCTATTCGAGTGTGTGGTGGTATTTGGTTGCTCTTGAGCTTCGCCTGGTCGTCTTGAGCCTTGGTGCTCATGTGTCTGGCTCAGACGATGTTACTTGATGTTGTGTGGGTGTGCTCTTCTAGTCCCTATCCCCAAACTCTAGTGTCTTTTTTCTGTTTTGGCACTTTGTTCTTTGATTTTCTCTCGGTTCTTTTACCGGGCTTTGTGGGTTTTGGCCTAGTTTCCCTTATCACTCTGTATTTCTTTCATTTTCTATCTTAATGAAATCGACAGAGCTTCTACCTTGCATTGTCAAAAAGAAAAAGTGTGGCGTATCCTTAATCGATAAAAATGGCAAGCATTTTGCCGCTTTCAAAAAGGAAAGTGTAACACTACTGTTCTTTAGTATTGCCGTGTAAAGCTTTGGCAACTTAATTAAGCTTGGACACGTTGTTCGTTTGTCTCCAACATTATTTTATATTATTATATATACTATATAAGATGCTATGGAGCGTGACAAAGACAAAAGGTTGTCTTAACTATGATACATGTATGCACTCAACTCAATCACTATAGCACGTTAACTCCTGCTTCTAGAAACTAAATGGCGAGGTCGACTTCGATCGGATTTGGAGCATCATCTCTCTCGACCGTATTGCGATCGAGGACACTTCTTGAGCATACATGTATGCATGTACAGTGACGACGGTTAACATATCTCCATCGAGCGTGAAGCGCGAATCTGCATCCACCATCGATGGATTTCATGAACATTGTACTCCTATATAATATAATTAACAGGATCGCGAACCACCGGCCTCCGGCGCCTGCCGCCCGTTATAACTGTATCCCGTCGAGATCAAGACACCATGTGAGCTTCTTCCGGCAGCGCCGCAGCTAGCGACCGGCCGCAGATTCGTATTTCAGAGCATATTTCATGCATCATCTAGTAGTAGCAGTTATGGATGCGGTGTGCACAATCAGTAGCAATATGCGTATATACGCACGACAACACAAACGATGATCAAACCTACACGTACAGGAACATCTTGCAACCGGATCGAAAAAATTATTCGCCAAGCCCTAGCCGAGATCTTCCGTTGTTAACCCGCTAACCGCCTATCTAGCTAATCAACCTGCAAACAATTATGGAGTATATCACTTGGTTTTTCTGTTTCATCTCAAGAGCCATTTTTCTTTAGCATCAGAAAATAATGAGGGGGTAATAGTGTTTCCGGTCAACAGCTAGCCTGAAAAAAAAAAGATAATGTAGTAGCATCCAAGAAACGGTTGTGAGATTCTGCAATTAGAGAGGGGGTTAGCTTGCTGAGATATCTACTATAGCTACTAAATCATCACTTCCCTACCTCACATGCACACCAGACGGGAACAATTGGGTTGATTAGGTTTTGTTAATGCCCTATCATCTGTCCTTCGATCTAGTATTCCTATACTGTATGCCATTCTAAGATACATATTGGTCCGTTGTACAGCTTAAGATTCTTCGACACATGCCATGAGTCTATATATAGGCTGATAGGCAATCTAAGATGCTGCATCAAAATAATCAGGTTAACCGCCGGAACCTGACAATCCGTTATGATATCTCATATACAAGTTCTATTCATGTAAGGAGAATCGATATAAGCAAAATTTGACAGGCATCTATGATTGTTTTTGACTCTAAGCTAGGATTCCATTTTTCTCACATGGCTCGAGAATCTTAAGAGTGTGTCTTGCGCATCGAGCTTTCTGGTGCAACCGGTGCTCGCAAGCTTGGAGACTCACACTACGGCCTGAAGGATTCTTTCCGTGATATCTAAGAGTTTTTTACGTGACCGTCATTTCTTAGGCACCTGAAAATTGCATTCGCACCAACCGGTTTTCAAACGAAGCCGGAGGCGGGGGAGACATGTGAGCACCGGCGAGGAGCTCGACCCTGGCGAGGCCGAGCCAGTACAACGTCGGAAAGGGGACGATGCTGCGAGTGGCAGCGAGCTGTGACATCCTAGGCGAAGGGGGGGGGGGGTCATTGCCCGTTGATGTGGAGCATCTCACGATCATCCCCATGGACGCACCTACACCTCCAACGATACCACTTGAACCAATGACAAGAGCCTGAGCCAAGGCTATCGAAGATAAGGTGAACTCACTCCTCTCCGAACTTCCACTTTCTATGCATGAGACATGGCTACTACCTAAGTCCGACTTATTGTGCATGATTAGGTACCAAGAGGATCCTCCCAAAGATGCACATGGAGATGTACAAGTCCCAAGTTCACGGATGAAGAGAACCAACGGAAGGAGTCAAGTACACCTCCCAGGCCCCGGACATCCGGCCACGACCCCGGACGTCCGGCCCCTGGAGCTTCTCCCACCACAGCCGCTCAGCCGCCAGAAACTACAAGCCCCGAACATTCGGCCTCGCCAGTCCGGATATCCGGCCCTTCCCGAGCCCCTGATATCCGGCCCCCAGCCTAGAAATCCGGACCCCTCCGAATCCGAGAGCAACAAACCAGCCGCTCCAGCCCGGACATCCGGCCTCGCGTGAAAGCCCGGACATCCGGCCCTACGCCCGGACGTCCGGCCTCCCCTGTCTGCGCACAGTGAAGGGCCGAGGCCCGTGTACCTCTTCTACCCCCCTAGACTATATATACTCCTCCTCGTCCTACTTTCTAGGGTTAGCAAAGGATTAGCTTATATTTCGTGTGAGAGCTTTGCTCATCCACTTGGTTACCTTCTCCTCGGAGATTTCGTCTCCTACGGAGAAGATCTCCCAAGCGGATTGAAGACCCCTTTACGGGAAGAACCTCAAGACCTCCTTCCGGAGAAGACCGGCTACCGTTGTACCGACCGTTGTTGACTTTGGATCTTGTATCTCCCTTTGTGTTCATGGATCTAGCGCAAATGTGATCATTCTTGTTGGTTTGAGTGTTCTCTTGTGTTCCCCTCGTGATTTTCCCCTCGTTTCCCTCCTCTTCGTGTTCATCGCGGGATCCGCTCCTTTCGTGAAAGATCGGCCGATTAAGGTTCTATCCTGCATCATCTTGGTATCTAGAGCCACGTTGATCACGATTTTGGAGCCTCCCCGTTGTGTTGCTAGCCTGGGTTTTGTTGATTTTGTCCCTAATTCGAAAATTCCCCACAAAAATAGCCCCAATTTTATTTTGATTTGTTGGTGTGATAAAGTTTTGTTGGATTTGATCCGTGAATTTCGTGTGTTGCAGGTAGATCTATCTTTCCATCCATTTTTCCCCAATTTCCATCCACAAATTTCTCCGAATTTTGCCCGGATTTGACCTCTCCTCGCAAAGATCTTCGAATCCATCCACGGATCCAAAGCCCGGACATCCGGCCCGACAAGCCCGGACATACAGCACCCCGAACATCCGGCCATCAAGCCCGGACATCCGGCCCCTGGCAGCATCACTTCCTCTCCACCGCCCATATTTCGCCAAATTTTGTTTCGGTGCCCACATGTACTTCTGCATACCTCCACCACTTCCGCATAGCACCACCATATACCACATACACCACCATCGCTTACCACTTCCAACTCCGACAATTTTGGTCCAATTTTGTTTTGAGAATTTGAGTTGCGGTACCGTGTCTTACTTGTGTTTCGGCTATTTAGGTACGGTTCGACATCAACATCACCGCCGCTCATCTTCGCCATGGATGCGTCATCAACAACGACCACCTCGACGACATCTCGATATTCGTCACACTCATTCGATCACCATCATCCGTTCTTGCGTACAGATGAGGACCAAAGAAACGGTAACCTCGTCTTGGTATCATGACATATCACTCTTGCCATTACATTGATAGCCATCATAGCCTTACTCCTTTGCGTTGCTTACCCATCGAGACTAGCCATTGAGTATTGCCGGCAACAAGACTTGTGCACATTAGTGATCATACTTCCCATAGCATACATACATCATTGTTGCATATCTTGGTATCATCTCTTGTGTCACAAGATTGTCATCGCATAAACAATTGCTATCTTGGTTCATCAAGCATTGCATGAGAAAAGAGCTCAAACATCAAAGAGCCAAACAAGCTTTTAAGCAAAATGGAAAGATAAGTAAAGAGTTTTTAAGCAAGAACGATAGCATCATACAACATTAAGATTGTCACATTAGATCATCTTGGATCATATCATCGAAACACCTTGCATAGAGCATATTTGGGATAGAAGTCGTTGCATTTTTGCTTAGTAGGTTGTGCACAAGTCTTTGTATCCGCCTATTGTGCAATCGTGCTAGCGTCTCTCTAGCGTTGTGCAACAAAGGCATTTTTGTGGATCCCACATTTTGGCCCATCCTTGGTTGCACGACCCCACTTATCTTTTTGCGTGTGTATTTCCGTGTACCTTATATTGCTTGGTCTACTTGTTGCATTGCAATCTTGCGAATCTTTTTCAACATTATTGAAGCTCACTTACAATTGCATTAAATTTTATGCCACCATTCTAACCAAGCTCCACCATAAGCTTTTACTTGTGTAGGTGTGAGAAACCGGCAAGAATTGGTACCAATTGTGCTATTTCCTTGTCCACATTGGAGTGATCATTGATCCACTTTCAACTTCGGTCAAGGTACATTTGGTATTCGTTCTTCTCTTTCTACCACTCACATCTTTTCCTTGGAATGATGGATAGGCTAAGTACCTCTACCAACCCACTATTCATTGAGCACGACGACGACATGAACTCCTACGTCACCAAGAGCCACCTCTTTGGTGCACAACATTCTTTGCATTAAGAGCAACAAGCAATGAGTGCACGCATCGGCAACCTCGCCGCCGACTTGCGACTATCCGAGCAACGTACAAGGGACTACTTCAGCCACAAGCTCGACGATCACTAGCAAGAGAACGACGCAAAAATGGACGAGATTCGCGCTTTGTTGCTCAACCGCTCTTCTTCCACTTCGTCTTCATCAAGAAGGACTCACTCAAGTCGACACTCCGACTTCACCCTCTCCAGCTCAAGTACACCGACATCCAACACTCTTTGACGTGTCGCACGCAATGATCGTCAAGCAAGCCTCAATCCTCTACGCAACACCGACTCTCAAGAGCACCGACAACGTCAAACCCAAGAGGCTTTTGCGCTAGCACGAGAATGGCAAAGACAACGCCAACATGAAGAGGAAGAGCGCGCGCGTCTACACCAAGATGCACAAGATGCCGAGGCACAACGCCAAGAACAACAACTCCGTGAAGATCAAGCACTTGCGGCGCAACAAGCCCTCCAAGATTCAAGTCGGGCCGTAGCCAACCGAGGCCGACAAGCTCGTGAACATGAAGAAGCACTTCGCGAATAAATTCAAGAACGAAGATTTCAAGCTCGTGTGCATCGTCAAGTTCCTCAAGTTCCTCCTCCAGCTCGACAAGCTCCTCCACAAGCTCGCCAAGAACATCAAGTTCATCAAGAGCATGACGACAATGGAAATCCTCCACGACAAGAGCAACATGAGGTTCACAACCCTCCCCACCAAGAGCAACACGAGCTTGACAATCATCGACGGCATGAGCATCATCATCCTCGACCCCAACACAATGAAGAGAAATGCTACGGCAAGCTCAAGTTCACAATGCCCAAGTTCAGCGGAAGAAATGATCCCAAAGAGTACCTTTCATGGGCATTGAAGGTCGACAAAATCTTCTGTTTGCACAACTATGAAGAAGAGAAGAAGATCGCAATGGCATCCCTTGAGTTCCAAGAATATGTCCTCATTTGGTGGGAACAAGTTATCGAGCGCCGAGAGGCAAGAGGTGAAACACCCATCACTACTTGGGCACAAATGAAGGATGTCATGAGAGCACGCTTCGTGCCTACCTACTACAACTGCGACCTCTTCAAGAAACTCCAACTACTCAAGCAAGGAACCAAGAGCATTGAAGAATACTACAAGGAGATGGAGATTGCCATGATTAGAGCCAACGTCACGGAAGATGATGAGCAAACTATGGCACGTTTCTTGAATGGACTCAACCATCCTATCAAGAAGATCGCCGACTTCCAACCATACTCGAACCTCATCGAGCTAGTGCATCAAGCTACCAAAGCGGAATGTCAAGTGCAAGACGATTTCAAGTATGCCAAGTTCTCATACAAGTCCTACGGCTTCTCCAACACCCATGCTTCAACGACTCCAACACCGTCTACCAAGCCTTCTACAAGCAACGTCGACAAGTCGAGTACCAAGAAAGCTTCGTCAACTCCAAGTCATCCTCCTACTACAAGCAACTTCAAGCCGAGAGCTTCATCATCATCCACTCCAACCGATGAGACCGTCAAGACGAGTTCCTTCAGATGTTTCACATGCAGAGGCCGAGGCCACAAGTCCTATGAATGCACCAACAAGCGGACCATGATACTCAATGACGACGGCACCTACGACTCGATGAGTGAAGGAGAAATGGACGCTCTTGAGCAACTCGCCATGCACCGGAAAGTGAACGATGAAGAGGAACAAGTCTTTTGCGATGAAGATTCAAGTCCCGCTCTTGTTGTCTTCAAGGTCTTGACTCTCCAACATCACCAAGAAGAAGACCAACGATGCCACATCTTTCATACCAAGGCCGGCATCAATGGTCGATCCGTCAAGGTCATCATCGATGGAGGGAGTTGTCATAATCTCGCAAGTGAAGAACTTTGCTTCGAGCTCCAATTTACCAAGACGAAGCACCCACGCCCATACAAAGTGTAATGGCTTAGCGACTCCGGCACTATCCAAGTCAAGCATAGAGTACAAGTCTCCTTCAAAATTGGCGCCTATGAAGACACTTTGGAGTGTGACGTCGTTCCAATGACCGTTTGACACCTCCTCCTTGGACGCCCATGGCAATTTGATAGAGGAGTCATCCACAACGGCCGAACGAACCACTACATCTTCAAGATGAAGGGAAAGGAGTACATACTTCGCCCCATGTCTCCAAGCCAAGTGGTCGCCGACAAGCAAGCCACCCATCGTGGAGAGCATAGTGAGAGAGCGAGCCACCAAAAAGAGAGTGAGCGCCACAAGCCAAAATCGAGCGCCTCCACGATGAGCGACAAGAAGAACTTAGTTCTATTTGCCACCAAAAGTGAGATAAGAGGAGTGTGTGAGAACCCATCTAGTGTCCTACACTACGTCATTTTATGCAAGGACAATGAAACACAAACTAACATCTCTCACACTCTACCTTTAGTGTTATCTTCTCTTTTGCAGGAATTTCAAGATGTTTTCCCCAATGAGCTACCTCCGGGACTACCTCCACTACGAGGCATCGAGCACCGCATCGACCTCATCCCCGGAGCACCTCTTCCGAACAAAGCTCCCTACCGCGTCAACCCGGAAGAAACCAAAGAAATACAAAGGCAAGTAAAGCATCTCATAGACCATGGACATGTGCGTGAAAGTTTGAGCCCTTGTGCCATCCCGGTCATTCTTGTGCCAAAACGAGACGGTAGCTTTCGCATGTGCTCCGATTGTAGACCTATCAATGCTATCACCATTCGTTATAGGTATCCAATTCCACGCCTTGATGATATGCTTGATGAACTTAGCGGTGCCACTATCTTTTCAAAAATTGATCTTAGAGTGGTTACTATCAAATCCACATACAAGAGGGTGATGAATGGAAAACCGCTTTCAAAACCAAGTTTGGCTTGTATGAGTGGTTAGTCATGCCTATGGGTCTATCGGAAGCACCGGGTACTTTTATGCGTCTTATGAATCATGACTTTCGCCCTTACATTGGTGTGTTTGTTGTGGTCTACTTCCATGATATCCTTGTTTTTAGCAAGTCTCTCAAAGAGCATGTCACCCATGTCCGAACCGTTTTACAAACTCTTTGAAAAGAGCATCTCTATGCTAATATGGAGAAATGCATTTTTGGCGTTGATAAGCTTGTTTTCTTGGGTTTTGTTGTATCTTCTAAGGGTGTTCATGTAGATGAGTCCAAGATCAATGCTATTAAGACTTGGCCACAACCAACCAACTTGCAACAAGTGCGTAGCTTTCTTGGCCTTGCGGGTTTCTATCATCGCTTTGTGAAAGATTTTAGCACCATTGCTTCGCCTTTGCATGCTTTGAGCAAGAAGAATGCGCCTTTTGTTTGGGGACCATCCCAAGATACCGCTTTCAATGAGCTTAGAAATTTTCTTACTCATGCTCCCGTGTTTGCATTACCAAACTTTGATAAACCCTTTGAGATTCATTGTGATGCTAGCGGTAATGGCATAGGAGGGGTGTTAACACAAGAGAAGCGCCCCATAGCTCACTTTAGTGAGAAACTCTCCGGAGCGCAACTCAATTACCCCATCTATGACAAAGATCTATATGCTTTAGTCCGCGTTTTGCATGAATGGGAACACTATCTTCGCCCTCATGAATTTATCATTCATACCGATCATGAAACACTCAAATACCTTAAGGGCCAAACCAAGTTGAACAAGCGTCATGCTAAATGGAGTGAATTTATTGAGTCTTTTCCTTATGTCATCAAGTACATTAAAGGTAAGGAAAATATTGTGGTGGATGCCCTTTCCCGCATATGCATGCTTGTTACTCAACTTGAGTTGAATGTAATTGGCTTTGAGCACATAAAATACTTGTATGAGCATGATCCTACTTTTGCTACTACTTATGTCAAATGTTTGACGCGTACATCTTGGGAACGCTATTACATCAAAGATGAATATCTTATGAGAGCTAACAAGCTTTTCATCCCCGAGTCTTCTCTTCATTTGTTGCTTTTGCAGGAATCTCATGAAGGAGGCTTAATGGGACATTTTGGACGCGACAAGACTTTCGCTACGCTCTCCAAGAACTACTATTGGCCCAAGATGTTTCGCGACGTCAACCGCTTCACAAAACGATACTCTATATGTCGCAAAGCTAAGTCCAAAGCTCAATCCCATGGCCTTTACATGCCTCTCCCAATTCCATATCAACCATGGGAAGATATTAGCATGGATTTTGTACTTGGCTTGCCTAGGACTAGAAATGGAAAGGATTCGATATTTGTCATTGTGGACCGTTTCTCCAAGATGGCACATTTCATTTCTTGCAACAAGATAGACGATGCTTCACAAGTAGCCAATCTCTTTTGTAGGGAAATATTGCGTCTTCACAGCATTCCAAAGACGATTGTCTCGGACCGCGACGTCAAGTTCCTAAGCTACTTTTGGAAGACCCTATGCGCCAAGCTCGGAATCAAGCTACTCTTCTCCACGGCTTACCATCCTCAAACCGATGGCCAAACGGAGGTGACCAACCGCACACTCTCCGCTCTACTTTGAGTACTCATCAAGAAGAACAGCAAGGAGTGGGAGGAATGTCTACCTATCACCGAGTTCGCCTACAATCGAGCAAAACACTCAACAACCGGCAAGTCCCCCTTCGAGGTCGTCTACGGATTCAACCTATTGTCACCATTGGACATTCTTCCTCTACCACTACAAGAGCACATCAATTTGGACGCAAGTGCACGCGTGAACCATCTCAAGAAGGTGCATGAAGATACAAGGCAAACCATCGAGTGCCAAGTACAACGACTTGCGACCAAGCGCAACATCAACAAGCACCCCATGGTATTCAACATTAGAGATCTTGTGTGGCTACACCTTCGCAAGGAACGCTTCCCAAACGAACGCAAGTCCAAACTTCGACCACGAGCGGATGGACCCTTCAAGGTGCTTGAACGCTACAACAACAACGCCTACAAGATCGACCTCCCACGCGACAAGTACTCCGTGAGCGACATCTTCAACGTCAAAGATCTCTCGCCCTACCATGGTGATGAGGATTTCAATCTAAGGTCGGATCTTCCCCAAGGGAGGGGAGATGATGCGGAGCATCCCACGATCATCCCCATGGACGCACCTACACCTCCAACGACACCACTTGGACCAATGACAAGAGCCCGAGCCAAGGCTATCGAAGATAAGGTGAACTCACTCCTCTCCGAACTTCCACTTTCTATGCATGAGACATGGCTACTACCTAAGTCCGAGTTGTTGTGCATGATTAGGTACCAAGAGGACCCTCCCGAAGATGCACATGAAGATGTACAAGTCCCCAAGTTCACGGATGAAGAGAACCAACGGAAGGAGTCAAGTACACCTCCCAGGCCCCGGACATCCGGCCACGACCCCGGACGTCCGACCCCTGGAGCTTCTCCCACCACAGCCGCTCAGCCGCTAGAAACTACAGGCCCCAGACATCCGGCCCTTCCCGAGCCCTCGAATATCCGGGCCCCAGCCCAGAAATCCGGACCCCTCCGAACCCGAGAGCAACAAACCAGCCGCTCCAGCTCGGACATCCGACCTTCCCAGCCCGGACATCCGGCCTCGCGTGAAAGCCCGGACATCCGGCCCGACGCCCGGACGTCCGACCTCCCCTGTCTGCGCACAGTGAAGGTCCGAGGCCCGTGTACCCCTTCTACCCCCTAGACTATATATACTCCTCCTTGTCCTACTTTCTAGGGTTAGCAAAGGATTAGCTCATATTTCGTGTGAGACCTTTGCTCATCCACTTGGTTACCTTCTCCTCGGAGATTGCGCCTCCTACAGAGAAGATCCCCCAAGCGGATTCAAGACCCCTTTACGGGAAGAACCTCAAGACCTCCTTTCGAAGAAGACCGGCTACCATTGTACCGACCGTTGTTGACTTTGGATCTTGTATCTCCCTTTGTGTTCATGGATCTAGCGCATGTGTGATCATTCTTGTTGGTTTGAGTGTTCTCTTGTGTTCCCCTCGTGATTTTCCCCTCGTGTTCTTCGTGTTCATCGCGGAATCCGCTCCTGTCGTGAAAGATCGGCCGATTAGGGTTCTACCCTACATCACCCGTGCTAGAAATGGAGGACATGGCTTAAAGGAACGGTTGGGCAGCGACAAACACAAGGGTGGGCGGCGGTTGAGGGGAGGGTGAGATGATCCGTGGCAACACCCGTAAGTCGCGAGGAGGGGAGGGGATGGGGGCATGCGACTCGGGCGGGGCGGGTGGAGGAATATAAAGAGGATGATGATGATGAGTGGAACAGAAGAAAAAGGTTAAAGGAGAAACAAAGTGATGTGACCATTCATTTATGATCCAACAACTGATGCCAAAACAAATTGAGACATGTTGCATCAGTGATCCTCTTCTTTTACAACATATATGCCCTCTAAGGGCATCTCCAACACCGTGCCTTAAAATGGACCCACTATCCACGTACATGGATATAGGAGAAGGCCACCCAACCCAACCCATCAACGCCCGGTCACATTGCAAGTGAAAATTGAACAAAAGCGGACAAAAGTCATGAGAACCGGACGAATTTAAAGCAGACACGCCGTTTTTCATTAATATTTGGATTGTTTTATGTACCACACAAGTAAAACTAGCCCAGTCTACGCTTCGCTGGACTTGGGCATCCAGCTCCCACGTTCTATGCTCCTCGTCGGATATGGGCACATCCGTGTCCCACGTCCTACTCTTCCACATCGTCCGGCGGTTGGCTGTCGGAAGTCGTCATCCTTCGCTGGTGGAGGTGAGGTCGACGATCAAGCCGGACGGAACCATCTCCCAGTCGTTGTGGCCTAGTGTGAATGGCGATATGAATGACGCGCAAATGTTGACGGTGGCATTGTATTAGTCTAATAGCGCCTGCCCCGCCAAGACGTGGCGCCACCACCGAGCGCACTGGGCGGCATGGTCGCTGCACACTAACTCGAAGAGCACCCATTGTGGCTCAACGAAGCTCAGGTTCTTTGCGGCCATGGTCGTGACAGGGAGCTTGTTGGCCTGCTCGCCGGCGATCTACTGCTTCGCTAGCCGATGACGCACAAGGAGGTTGAGGTTGTATCTCTGCTCCTCCTACAACATCCAGAACTACGACACCGGCGTCGGTGCTTGCTACTGTTCCACCTCTGCCATGAGGGCGTTGTAGTGCTCCCGCGCCATAATCAAGTCGGCGACTGGCGCGGCGATGGGCCATGGCTAATTCATGGGTAAAATACATAAGTGCTTCAGAATTTGATCAATCTACTATGTGGCAGATCCTATTTGTCGCGCAACACGGCAAATACCACGCAAATACGCACCTCAGGAAACGCAACTATGCAATATGGGTCGGCCCATTTAGCAAGGGTTTTTTCTCTTGCCGGTTTTGGGTAAGTTCTAGAATCGTTGCTGAACTGATTTTTTTCCTATATTTCTTATCTTGGTTTTCTTTCATTTTTATTTTTATTTTCTATTTTTCATAACTTTTTCCTTTTTTTTCAAATCCACGAGCATGTTTTGAAACTTGTGAACATTTCAGAAAATCACGGATAACTTATAAGTGTGTAAACCTTTTGCATGAACTTTTATGAAAGTATCAAACAATTTCTAAAAACCGTGAGCTTTTTTCGAAGTCATGAACAATTTTCAAATCTGCCAAAAAATGAAATCCATAAAGTTTTTCAAATTCATGTACTTTTTAAAAATTGGGAACATTTTTAAGATTCATGAATATTTTTTGAAATCTGGGGAACATTTTATAAATTCATAAAAAATTGTATGGGGTTTGGGCCTTGGGCCCTTGCTCGTCCAGCCTTGGATCCACGCGATATGTGTGTGAGATGGTTTAAGAGGTCACATTCCAATAATCCATACTAATTTGCTTTGTTAAGATGTCACACTCAGTGAGAGTACCATGCATGTGCCTTCATTATCGTAACTGGAAAGGACTTTGACATCCTGTACGCCGAGTCAATACCGTATGTTCGTGTAAGGTGGAATTCTACGCGTAAGAGTGGCCTAACAAAAAGAAATGCTGGAAAGTGGCCTCACAAATTAATGCCCGAAGAAATGTGCCGACAACCCACGAGGGAGACGGAAATTCTCGCTTGGCGGTGTCATCTATTGTAATCTGGTCTGAAGTTTCCGCATCTAAACGGATATCATCTGTGTGATGTCGTAGTCGCCTCGGTGTACTGTATTCAACTTCGGTGCATGGAAATCTCTCTAGCGTTAAGCCTCAGGCTCAGAAGCAGAGCCGCTGCCATGAGAGCTTGAGTAGCATTTTTTAAATACATGGTCAAATTATTTCTTGCACATTTTTTTGTATACATGACAAAACATTTTTATCTATATAAGTTTAACAATTTTCAAATGCGTGTTTAACATTTTTCAATTATGTATGTAAAGTGATTCTATTATACATATAAGTAGAATATTATGAAATATAAGCAAAGTAAAAAAGGAAAATACAAGGAAAGAAAGAATAAAACGCCGAATGCCCGTGGTCCCTGCTGGGCCACCCCATTATGGGCACTGGTTGACACAAGCGCTCGCTTCGTCTCGCGTGAAGTAAGACATATCAGTGGGCAGTTCCTATATGACGCGTAGGTCGCTGCGGAGCGAAGCGACCTGACACATAACCCCCCCCCCCCCCCCCCCCCCCCCCCCCCCCCCCCCCCCCCCCACACACACACACACACGCCCCATTGCAAATACCACGCAAATGCACACCTCAAGGCACGCAATGATGCAATCTGGGTCGGCCCATTAGTGGTTTTTGTCTCTTACTGGTTTTGAGAAGGTTCTAGAATTGTTGATGAACTGATTTTTTCAAACAAAAAAATCTTGGTTCTCAATTGTTCTCTATTTTTTTATTTTTTATTTACGTAAAAAAATCAAATCGACAAACACTTTCTCAAACTCGTGAATTTTTTTGAAACTCATGAATAGTTTTAAAATTTGTGAACCTTTTGCGTTAAGTTTTATGATGAAAATCTCAAACAATTTTTAAATTGTTCCAAATTGATGATTTCTTTAAATCTGTGTACTCTTTTCCATTTCATGAACAATTTTTAAATCTCCCAACAATTTTTCAAATGCATAAACTGTTTCAAATTCATATACTTTTTAGAAATTAGGAACATTTTGCAAAATTGTGAACATTTTTAATATTCCTGATTTATTTTTATTTTTTTAAATCAAGGGAGCATTTCATAAATTCGTAAAAAAATTGTATGGGTTTGGGCCATGGGCCCTTGCTCGTACCACCTAGGATCCACATGATACATGTGTGAGATGGTTTAAGAGGTCACACTCCAATACTCCATGCTAAAATTTGTTTTTTTAAGAAAAGGCCATCATAGCTAGCTTTATTAAATTATGAAACACTTACATCATTTGCAAGAAATACAATTAAGCAACTAGGGGGTTCATCACCCCAAACACAAGAAATATTATTATGAAAACTAAAGCTAGCTAGCTCATGGGCCACACCATTGGCATCTCTGGGACAATGTTTGAAATCAGCGGTTCCAATTTGAACTGGCGTATCTACACAATCTGCATATATCGCTGCTGCCGAGTCCCACCATTGTATTTGACCTTTGCAAAAATTTACGACTTCAATTGAATCGGATTATGCCTGGACCTTATTAGTTCCAATATAATTTGCAAGATGTAGTCCATCCCTCATGGCTAAAGCTTCCATTGTTGTTGCATTTGCTGCATATGGGTAATAGACGCACTTGGCTGCAATGAATGATCCATTCACATCTCTAATGATAGTGGCCGTCACTCCTGTGCCCAAATCAACATAAAAATATGCGTCAACATTTAGCTTCACATAGCCAAGATTCGTTTTGGACCATTTAGGGGTACTACTTTGGATGTTTTGTCGGTTTAGATTTGCATTATTTGTGGTTATTACCAAAACTGAAACAGGCCAATGGCCAAACAGGGGCACCCTCTCTGAATGTGTAGTTTGCCTCCTCAACCACCAAAGGTACCAGCAGACTACCGCAACTATTGCTTCAACCTCCACTGATTCTGTGCCATGCATCAAGGCAGAAGGAGATCTGAAAATATGTTCAAGGACAGCCGACCCCGAAAGGTCAATAACAAGAGCTTCTTGAATTAGGTTCACAAGCCCTAGTTTTTCCCAAAGATAAAACAACCTTGTCACAAGTGAACAGGAGGTGTCTGACATCTTCAGCTCCTTGTTTTGCAAATGGGACAATGACCTTCATGGCCAATATGGTGATTGGTTAGGATGCTTTTTAATGGAAGGATTCCGCGAAGAGCCCTCCAACAGAAAATCTGAACTTTCTTGGGAATCTTCAATTCCCACAGCTTTTTCCAAACTGGATTATTAGTAGATGGTCCAGGAGCAGCCATAGATATTGATCTACCTCCGAATTGGTGGTTCCATTCTAAATGGTAGGCCGTGCAGACGGAGAAGATTCCATTTCGTGTTGAATTCCATGCAACGAAATCACCAACACCTATGTTTAGTGGGATTAGCATAATCCTACATGCATCAATGAAACCAAAGGTAGCAGTAACCAACTCCCCATCCCATCCGCCAGTAATGGGGTTAATGAGTTCACTAACCTTTGTTAATAGTTGATGACCTCATCGAGTGATAATCATCCTGCTAGGACTAGATGGGACCCAAGGGTCCGTCCAAATATTAACACTCTCACCGTTTCCAATTCGCCAAATGTAGCCTCGTTTGGATGTTTGGATGCCGGCAACAAAGCTTTGCCACGTGAAGGAGGATCCATTCTTTGGTCCTGCTTTGAGATCTCACAATGTGGGTAATATTTTGCTTTCAAAATCTAGGCACAAATAGAATCTGGTATTCGATAAGTCGCCAAACTTTTTTTTGCAAGCATCGCTAGGTTGAAACTATGCAGATCACGAAATCCCATCCCACCAATATTTTTTGGAACACATAGCTTCCACCATGCATACAAATGTATTCTTTTATTTTCTTCACCGTCACCCCACCAACATCCTGCAATAAGGACCATAATATACTTGCATAGCCCCTTGGGTAATTTGAAGACTGACATAGCATATACAGTGATAGATTGTGCAACAACTTTCAACAAAATTCCCTTTCCACCAATCGAGAGGTGTTTCTCATTCCATCCATTAATCTTTTCTCGAATTCGGTCGAGAAAGTGCTTAAAGCAATCACTACGGTCAGCTCCAAATAAGGCAGCAAGACCTAGATAACGATTAGATAAAGCTTCTTTATTTATATGGAGCTCATTACATATTTAAGTTCTAGCAACATTAATAGTATTGGGACTAAAGAATATACTAGATTTTGCTCTACTCACCAACTGACCAGAGTTTGCACAATATGTATCAAGTACTTGTTGCAAGGAAGCTGCATTTAACAAATGTGCCTTCTTGAGAATTAAAGAATCATCGGCAAAAAGTAGATGTGACACCAATGGTGCATTTCTGCACACTCTAATCCCATCAATGCCTCCAGCTTCTTCCTCATGCATCAATGGACTTGACAATCCTTCTGCACACAGTAAAAAGAGGTAAGGGGAGAGAGGGTCCCCTTGCCTAATACATCTCGTAGGTGTAAAACTTTTTGTTTCCTGAGAATTATGTCTGATTGTGTACTTAACAGAGCTCACACAATTCATAACTAAATTGACCCACTGTTCATGGAAACCAAGCTTGATCATCATATTCCTTAAGAACACCCATTCAACCATGTCATAGGCCTTATGCATATCCAGTTTCACAACACACAAACCGGTCTGACCTTCCTTTTTATTTTTTATTTTATGCACACACTCATAAGCGACAAGCACATTATCTGTGATAAGTCTGCCCGGGACAAAAGCACTCTGATATGGTGAAGTAATCTTTGGAAGAATAATTTTCAGAGGGGCAGCAAGTATTTTTTAGATGATCTTATATATTACATTGCATAAGCTAATGGGGCTGTACCGAGTAATGAGTTCAGGAGATTCATTTTTTGGGATCAGGGAGAGTACCATGCTAAAATTTGTTGTTGAGACGTCACACTCAGTGAGAGTACCATGCATGTGCCTTCGCCCTTCATTATCGTAACTGGAAAAAAACTTTGACATCCTGTATGACCGGTCAATACCGTATGCTCGTGTAAGGTGGAATTCTACGCTTACGAGTGACCTAACAAACAAAAAATGCTGGAAAGTGGCCTAACAAATTAATACCCGAAGAGAGTGTGCCGACAACCCACGAGGGAAATTCGGGCTTGACGATCTCGTCCAGTGTACAATATAGAGGATGCTTGGATATGTTTTAGTCTCATGATTAAAAATAATGGAATTAAAATTTGCTAGCCTCATTCATGCTTAGATCCAAATATTAAAAAGACTAAAATCAAGTTAATAAGCATTTATTATCCTCCAAACCACCAATCCAGAACTCGCCTGTGTTAAAGAAGAGGAGTTAAATGAGGAGGGAGAGGACTAATTAATATTTTAATAGGAGTACCCCTGACTAAAATATTTTAGTCTTTAAGACTAATTTTAGCCTCTTTTTAGTCAGAGGTGCTTGGAATTTTAGTCTCTTAAAAAGATTATTTTTAGTCAGACTAAAATAATCCCTTGATACAAGCACCCTCGTAGTCTGAAGGTTCCGCGTCTGAACGGATATGTGATGTCGTAGTCGCCTCGGTGTACTGTCATCAACTTCGATCGGAGCATGGAAATCTCTCGAGCGTTTAAGCCTCAGGTTCAGAAGCAGAGTCGCTGCCATGAGAGCTAACGTGTGATGTTCCCGCGCGTCGCCCGGAGATCCGTCAAAACAAAACAACGACACTTCTCACAGATGTGGAAACTAGCAGCACGCCATTGTTGACTCGCTCCAGACCTTCGCGGACGTAGTACGTGGCATGCAAAGCGGCCACACGCGAGCCAGCGCACGGCCGCTATAAATTCGGACAATGTCTAGCCTGCATGTCATTGGATCCACTGAGCTACTTAGATTTCATTCGATCCATTGAGCTGAGCCAGCCATGACGAACGGGTACCTCTTCCGGGAGTACATCGGCGCGCAGTTCACCGGCGTCCGGTTCTCCGACGTGCCCGTGAACACCGGCGTGAGCTTCCACTTCATCCTCGCCTTCGCCATCGACTACCTGGCGAGCCAGCAGTCCAAGCCCACGCCGACCAACGGCGTCTTCAAGCCGTTCTGGGACACGGGCAACCTCACCCCGGCCGCCATGGCCGCCACCAAGGCGGCCCACCCTAACCTGAGCATCATGGTCAGCATCGGCGGCGACACCGTCCAGAACACGGGCGTCAACGCCACCTACGCCCCGACCTCCGTCGACTCGTGGGTGGCCAACGCCGTCTCCTCCCTCTCCGCCATGATCAACCAGTACGGGCTGGACGGCGTGGACGTGGACTACGAGCACTTCGGCACCGACGTGGACACCTTCGTGGAGGGCATCGGCCGCCTGCTCACCCAGCTCAAGGCCCGCTTCCCCAACATCCGCACCTCCATCGCGCCCTACGAGCTCCCGGTCAACCAGAAGTACTACCAGGCTCTGTGGAGGAAGTACTCCGGGGTCATCGACTACGTCAACTTCCAGTTCTACGGCTACGGCGCCAACACCGTCGTCCAGTACTACGTGCAGTTCTACGACGAGCAGGCGCGCAACTACCCCGGCTCCGGCGGCACCAAGCTGCTCGCCAGCTTCAAGACCGGCAACGTCACCGGCCTGCTCTCGCCGGATCAAGGCATCAGCGGCGCCAAGGAGCTCCAGCGGCAGGGCAAGCTGCCGGGGATCTTCATCTTTTCGGCGGATAGCTCTAAGATGAGCCCCTACCTGTTCAAGTATGAGACCCAGGCGCAGCAGCTCGTCGCCAACCACTAAGTAAGTGGTGGATTCGATCCGCTAATAAGTGAGTAAGACAAGTTTGCTGCATACAGCATACGTACGGGGTCATGTATATCCCGGATATGTACTGGGACTAAATAAATGCCGTGTACGTACTCAAGCTTGAATAAGCGGCACCTACTTTGGTTTGCTCTACATTATGTGTCTTTCGTATGAGTGTGAATTATGGGATCGCCTATGAAAACTTTGTTTTTGTCACTCTAGTTTTTGACCAATTTATTTATGTCACTCTAGAATTTGACATTTCACTTTTACCATTCTTAGTTTTGGATAATACATCAAAATTGTCATTCCGTAGCAAAAACAATAATTTTAAAGTGGCAATTGTATCAAAACTTAAGAATGGCAAAAGTGAAATGAAAAGTCATTGCTTTTGCCATGGAATGACATTTGTGATGTATTGTTAAAACTAAAAGTGGCAAAAGTGATATGTCAAAGTATATTTTGGTATAAGCAAAATAGACAAAAGTTAGAGTGACAAAAACAAAATTTTCCCGACCACCTATACCTCAAGTCTCAGGCCTCATGCGCCTGATTTCTTTTTGCTTGTCTCAGTACAATATTTGGGCCTTGGATAAAAAGATGGACGGTCAGATGATAGTCGTTCTCTGAACCGATCCGACACATGGTCTCCGGCACTCCTTCTGGAACCATCGTGCGACGCAGGCTGGACCGGCTGCTCCTCTCCACCCCATCTCCACCCTGTCGAGGGTGGAATGCAAAGATGCGATGCATAAATTCACCGACACGACAACTATGCACACTAGACAGCCAAGTTCGAACAGCTTCAACCGACAAGTAGCTGAATAACACAAATAAAATGCACATGCGACACATCATTTAACGTGAAAAAACCTCCTCAAATTGAGGGGTAAAAAATTACGACTATGAACCGACCAATCTACATAGCTTCATCATAAGAACGATGAGGGCAGAGCCTTTTTTAAACCTTTAGAGAGATTTACAAGACAATTTCCACGTTGCCAACCGACAACTGCAACAACAACCACAAGAGGCAAGATTTCAACAAAGCAGAATTTACACAACTTCTCTCCTCTTCAATATTTTGCAAACTACTCTCAAACCACTAAACCAAACAGTACCAAATTTGACGGAGAAGTAGACATACGAGTTCTGAAATGTCCTCAAAATTGTAGCTTAATCAGACATTGTTTGTTTTCCCAAACTTTTTGTCTCTCAAAACAACTCTATTCTAAAACTGCAGTGGGAGCTGACAAAATCACTCTCAAATCTAATGCCCCACTGACCCAATCCTCAAACCAGCTAACCAGATCAAACTACTCGAGGTAAGGAATGAGCTCACCAAGCTTAGGATCAATCCAAACATGTTTGAGCCTCCAATCACCAGCTTGAATAGTGTCTAGTCAGAAGCAGTAAATCTGGACAGCACCTCCTGTTCTACTTCCTCTCTCTCACAGTTTGTGTTCTTATGTGTGATGTCTCTCACTCTCACAATGGCAACCACCACTGGCAGGGATGGAGTGGCTAGGGTTTTCTTCTCTACTCCCTTCACTAGAAACCACTCACAACCGTTGGATGCAAATCAGATCAACGATCCATATGTGTTGGACTTTATTGGGCTCATGTTGGGTTGCCAACACACCTCCATATGGAGGGAGTTTGCCCAACAAACTCCCCATCCTAACATCATAGAGGGTCTCACTGCCTTTCAGCAGCCATGCCAGCGAGTCGGCGGCATACGTTGAGCTTCTTCCTTGTCACCACACCTTGGTGAACATATCAGCCCCATTGTCCTAGGTGTGAACCTTCTCAAGTTTCATTTGCTTGGAATATTACACATTTTCAATGCTTAGACCTTGAATAAATGTTTGCATTATTACTCAAGTGGATGCTATTTGGTTGTCACAAAACATCACATGCTTGTCTTGTTTAAAACCAAGCTCACAAGCCAACAATTTCAGCCACAATAGCTCTTTGCTCGCCTTTGTTACTACAATAAATTCAACTTCAGATGTATTCAATGCCACACACTTTTGCAGCCTGCTTTGCCATGACACCACTTCCCCTGCATATAGGTAACCAGGTAACATGAAATAAACTTCCTTCTGCCAACATCTTCGGCCATATCAGAATCTAAAAAGACAATTAGCTTGGGCTCACCATCACCGAAGCAAAGCTTCATATTAGAGCTGCCCCGGAGATATCTCAAAATCCACTTCACAGCTTCCCAATGAGCTATTCCTAGATTAGACATAAGTCTACTCACAGTACTAACCGCATGAGCATATCATGCTTTGTACATAAGATAGCATACATCAAACTCTGAACCGCTGAAGCATAAGGAATAATATATATTTCCGTTTTCTTCTCATCAGTGGTAGGACACTGCTTGGTGCTCAACTTTAAATGGGCTGCTAGTGGACAATTCAGAACTTTAGTATTGTCCATCCTAAACCATTGAAGTGCCTTCTCAATATACTTCTCTCGAGACAAGTACAACTTGTTGGAATTTTTTCTCTCTCTCCCAATTCTCATCCCGAGAATGTTCTCTGCTAGACCTAGGTCTTTCATGGCGAAGCATTTGCTCAACTCCTTCTTCAACTTAGCAATCCTAGAGACATTCATGCCAACAATTAGGATATCATCAACACATAGCAACAATATGATAAAATCATGACCCGAGAACTATTTGAATAAGCACACAATGGTCTGATCTACACTTCTTGTAACCTTGCTCCCCCATGACAGTTTCAAACTTCATGTGCCAATGTCTTGGTGCTTGTTTCAGGCCATAAAGACTTCTCTTCAACTTGCACACATAGTCTTCTTTGCTTTTCATAAGAAACCCCTCGGGTTGCTCCATATATATTTCTTCCTCCAATTCACCATGAAGGAATGACGTCTTCACATTGATTTGCTCAACCTCTAAGATGAGACTTGCTGCCATGCCAAGGATTGCTCTAATGGATGTCATCTTCATAGCCAGAGAAAAGATCTCATCATAGTTAATGCCTTTTCTCTGACTGAATCCTTTTACAACTAACCTGGCCTTGTATCTTGGATGTGATGCGTGCTATTCTTACTTGATTCTGTAGACCCACTTGTTTTCAAAAATTTCTTGCCCTTGAACAACTTCACCAGCTCATAAGTATGATTCTTATGCAAGGAGTCCATCTCTTCTTGCATAGACTTTTTCCACTCCTTGTGCTCATCTTCCATTGCATCTGCAAAGCACCAAGGTTCTGAACCATTAGATAATAACACCATGTATTGATTTGTGGGATACCTGCTGCAAGGAATTCGACCCTTATTGGATCTTCTCAGTGGAGCAGTTGGTGGCTTGTTAGGCACTGGTGCTTCCTACCGATCAGGATCATCAACTTTAACATCATACTTATGCTGCTTTTGGGAAGCATCTTCTTCACCTGCACCAACATGTACATCATCTGGTACATCTTCTACATCTACTTCAACTTGCATTGGAGTTGGAGCTGTAGGAACTGGGTCAGAATCAATCATGTCTTGCTACTGCTAAGGAGGAACCTGCCCCTTTGTCTTCACAATATTCCCAATTGTTTGGTCTTGTACAAACACAACATCATGGCTTCTCACAACTTTTCTTGCTATAGGGTCAAACATCTTGTAGTCAAACTCATCACTTCGTCTGCCTAGCTCATAGTCAGCGGATCCGATTCTCTTCTCTCACCTCGTCTGCCTAGCTCAGCGAATTCGGGGCCGGGCTAACACAGAGTCAATCCCCGCTCAATGGACCACATCGAGATATGGACCTTGCTGCTCGCAACATGCGATGGTGCGACCCCTCTCCGGCGATGCGAGACCCTCGATCTTGCAACTGTGTTGGCATCTTTTTTCTTTTGGATGAGAGTGATGGATGCCTGGGTTAGCCTCCAAACAAGAAGGACATTGCTATGAAAGAGCTGCAAGAGAGAAAGCAGTTGCAGGTGGATGGTGTTCTAGAATGCTTGGATTGCACAGATTCTGCCCGGGGATGTTAAGATGTTCCCATTGCAACTCACTGATAAAGGCTGGGCTTCTATTCTGATGGGCGTCTCGATGACGTTGGAACTTAGCGGCAGCTGGTAGACCCTTTTTCGCAAAATAGAAAAGGTAGGCCTTTTTTAGAAATGGAGGAGGACCCCCGGCCTCTGCATCTGAACGATGCATGCAGCCACTTTATTAATTATTCACATAAAACCTTACAAAGTCATACAACAGTAAGACTAAAGTCATCGTCTAGGCAACATCTGTCGCTACTCATATCCAGTTGATGTAGGGATGCTGATAGTCTGGGCCTAATACCAAACATATTTCGTAGCCAAACCTAACATCTAAGACCTGAGGTACCAACCAGAACGCCTGTCAGGTATGGGGCACCCACTAGTCCGACGCATTCCTCAATCAGGACACCTGCCAGGTATGAGGCCGCCGCAGCCACCTGCCACCAATCCATCTTCAGTGTTGTACTGCTGCATCTACCTTACCCGGTCTAGCTGCCGTCGACGCCACCACGACGCCAGACAACGCCACCATCCTGCGCTCGTCCATCATCACACGCCCACCAGCGAGACCCCGCTACTCCATGTCGCTGAGACCCGCCGTTGTCGACGTGCCAGATGCCATGCCGCTCCTCTGACACGAAACACCACCTGCTGCCACTGGTCCCATCCCATCCGCCTGCAGTTCCTCAAACCGAGCACCCAAACGCCCCAGGCGGCGCCTCCAAGCAGGGCACGACACACGCAGTGCCGCTGCCGCCCAATCTAAGGAGATTTAGGGTTTTTTCTCGGGCATGGGGTCGGGGTGGAGGGCAGGGACCTCGACGTCGCCTACAAGTAGGAGAACGACGACCCTGGTCGTCGCCACCGTCGTGATGAACGAGTCATCCAGAGTTTCCTCCGGTCTGATGTCACCTCTAGCTACCAACCCCGGCGAACGCACCGAGACCGACGACCGCAATCGTAAGCCACCAAGTGCAGCGGGAGAGAGCCTGCAGTGCGGAGGAGATCCACCGACGACTCGCCGCCCACGCGGTCAAGACGCCGTGAACGTCGCCAGCCGAGGACGTCGTCGCTCCTAACGGGGCCGCCGCCCCTGGTCCAGGTTCCTCCACGAAGGCCGGAGTGGCGAGACCCGCCGCAAGCAACGAGATCCGGCACCGCGCGGCCGACACCATCGCCCAAGCCCGCTGTCGACCGATCCCGCCGCCACTGGGAGCCCGCACGCTGCCGGGAGTCCCACACCCATGGATCTAGGCACCGGTGCACCGCCACGAGTCCGCCGCCTCTGGGATCCGCCACACTGTCGGGAGGGCCGCACCCCGCGGATCAGGACGCCTGCGCCGCCGTGGATCCGGGAATGGGAGGAGAGACCCGCCGCCGCCGCCGTCGCACGCACGGGCTTTGCCAGGCGCCGACCCTCGGCAGCGGCGGAGGGGGAGAAGGGTGCTGGAGGGACTAGGCGGCGGCGGCGGTGGAGCCCTCCCGAGTCGCCCGCAGGGGAGGCGACGCGAGAGGGACCGGTTTGCTTGTGGTCCTTTCTACAGTGTTTCTAAGGCATCTGCTTTTCCGTTCTCCTTGTAGTACTAGTTTCTGTGTGCGTATGTTCTTATAGCTCGTTTTTTTTTGTGGAATATTTTTGTAACTCGTTATTGCTTAATGAATGGCACAGTTACTTCATAAAGAAAAGGTCAGATACCATGGGGCGGTACAACTCTGGACCACAAAACACCACCCCAGCCTCTAGTCTGAACTCTTGGCAGCAGATATGAGCCCTGACCTGGACACTCATTCGTGTGGAGTAAAAAAAAGCAGGACGCAGAGTGAGCAGCAACAAGAAGTACTCCTAGTAGTAAGCAGACGAGATGTGCTTTGTGTGGTGGATATGGCCTAACTTAGCCGACGAGGAGCCGGCTCCAATCTCGGTCTCCTCTCTCCCTAATCCTAGAGCTTAAAATCGTGGCCATCCGTTGCGGATGATGATGCTCGCAGCGAGCGCGCTGCCCCTCCAAGGTGTGCATAATCTACCATCCATGTCCCTCTTTTTCTTGCCCTGATTCAAGTTCTTGGGATGAAATCCGCACCTGGCAGTTGTTTTTCCGGTTACTCCGGAATCTTCCGTCCGTCTTCTTGGCATATACCTTCCTTTTTCAGCCACCTAATTCCATCATGTACATGTGCATTCGATCATCATTTTGATGTCCTTACATTGGCAGATCATATTTGAACAGGTTGGAAACGCCAGATCGCAGCTGTTACCTACCAACAGCCACGTTCAGTCCCACGCGCTGTACGTCTTGCACACTGAACCGTCAAAAAGTTTCAGTAAGTTCCCCGTGTATCTATCAGTGACAACCAGACCTTACTTACCTGATAAACACTGAAGGTGTTCAGAGTATCTGCAACAAAGAATAATGAGAGGAAACGGAGGCGCGCCCGGAATCTGCCCAAAGGCCCAGCGTTGATCGCCGAGGAAGCTTCTCCGAGCAACGGCGAAAACCCCGCCACCATCCTCGGTCTCGATGGCGATGGTGATGCTACTAGTGATGGCAAAGTTGCAGGTGCCCCAAGGGGTGCTGTTCTTCAGTCCTGCACTCTCACATCCGGCTTGCTGCTTGCAGCAGGTCTCCTTCTTCGTGAGGTAAAACATTGTGTTTGTAGTACTGCTACATTTTGCAGGCTAAACTAGCCTATAAAAATATTGCACTCTGAACCCAAAAACATTGTGTTTGTAGTAGTACTCTATAGTATGGCAGAACATTCTGGTGATCAAAATGTCCTACTGTCACTTTTACAGGCATCACACATTGCATCTTCAAATGGATTGCCATTTGCTGACCCTACAGCCATATCATGTCAGTTTGCTCCTTGTTCTGTTACGAAATGAACGACATGTCATGTAACCCCTGTGTTAAGTCGGCCAAATGTCCCCAAGCAAACTGATCCAGTGCTTTCCTGCAGTCAATTTTGAAACTTGGCATCTCGAGTTGGTCGCTGGACTCGTAATATTGATATCGTCTACCAGATACATTCTGCTGCAGACATGGCCCGATTTCAGAGATTCCAGTGAAGCTGCAAATACACAGGTATGTGCCTTTGAATAGTCTCATTTACTTACAATTGCTTCTTGCATATTTGCCTAAAGATTTCATAAAGGATCTTGTGAATTTGCATGAATTATACAATGGACAACAAGACTTGTGTTTTATTAAATTTTATTTATATTAATCGATACATGCCTTGCACGTACACAATTACCAGTCACAATCTATGTAGCTTTGTATAAACTGACTTATTTTTATTAGTTCCGCTCTTTTCTGATGTCATTTTCAATTTTTTTTTGCGACTGTGATGTCATTTTCAAATTAACTGGGCCCTTGGCAAACTTACCAAACGGTATTAGCTAGTGAAAGTCCCCTTATTTAGACACTAACTTCTAATGTTTTATTCTTACCTGGTAGATCCTTACTTCCCTGGAATCTCTGGATTACATAGTAGTTGCTTGTCTCCCTGGAATAAGCGAAGTAAGCATATATGTTTCTTTAAAACTTTATTCAAGAATATTTATTTTCTCGAGAATAAAGCTTCAAGTCTAATTTTGATATCAGGAGTTCCTGTTTCGAGGTGCATTGATGCCAATTTTTGGATTGAATTGGATAAGTGCTCTAGCAACTGGTGTATTTTTCGGCGTTCTTCACTTGGGCAACGGCAGGAAATATTCATTTGCAGTCTGGTAACCGCTCTCCCCGCTGTACTTTCAAACATGTCTAGTAGAATTGAAAAAAAGTGTAAGGTCCATAGGTTTGTTCGCAGTTCTTAAAACATGCCAATTACCAGGGTATTACCACCCAAATTTACTATTGTGCGTTGTTATATCGAAATATCTTTTTTGTGTTTGCAGGGCAACATTTGTAGGCCTTGCCTATGGTTTAGCAACCATAGCTTCCTCAAGCATCATAGTCCCAATGGCTTCTCATTCCATAAACAATATTATTGGAGGCTTACTTTGGCGCTTCGGAGACAACTCAGAAAGAAAAATATAGATTGGGTAATACTTCCTCTTGAACAAAAGTTTTCATTTGCAATTTGTACATGTAGCACTATCATAGATTGTTTTAGTTCTTACTGGACTCGTTGGTTACTTCAGTTGCTGCCTGTATTATCTGTGGATAAGTAGTCCTCAAATCATTTGGTGGTGAAATTAAGCTAATGATAGCTGTTTTACTTGTGTCATGTTATCTTCCATGCTTTTTGAGCTACTGATACTCTGGCTTATACCGAACCTGAAACCGTATGTTATTTAACTAGAACTGCCATGGGTGGGTCTGATACTCTGATATTGTCATATTCAGATCATGTTGCTTCAAAGTAACAAACGTAACAGTGTTATTGGAAAAGTAACATACAGCACAACTGAAAACTTAGACTTTCCGATGTACTATTTGCTACAAAATCATGCCAAGACAGCACACCGGGAGTATCTCCTGTCTTGTTCCCAAGATGGGCAAAGTGAAGACACATCCTGATACGGTTTTACAGACTTGATATTACTCGCAGCACTTTTCACAAACAGGTGGAAACCTGTGGATGTTACAGTAGCAGCAGGCCACACTGCAGTAATTGTTGCAACCTGTAAATAGTATCAGTTCATTCAAGAAAATCAGTAACCTCAGCATGACTTGTAACAATGTATGTATTCTACGACTGTTTGAAGGCTGATGATGCAAAGCAAAACATGGCGGCACAATCTCTCCTAATAGCCGAAAGCATGTCAAAGCTTACATAAGCTGCGGAAAGCATCATGATAAGACAGAGAGTTTCAGCAGATTACCAGTGATAACAATGTATCCAGACGTTCGTGCGCTCCTCGAGCTAGCCGCGGGTAGAGGCGGTGCAAGAGAAAGAAACCCAAGGGGGAGCAGAATGCAAGAGATGAGAAGTATCCTCATGAAAATGGTCTTGCAACCAGCAGGCATCTTGAGCTTGATTGGTTAAGCTGATGATAGGAACACCAGGATTAAGATGATACTAGCTTATATATATGCGTGGTTGTTCAGTGTCCTTTTTTGGCAGGTGAGTGTTAGGAAGAGGGAGATCAGTAACTCATTCCCTTTGCCAAGCCTACATAACTTTCTGTCCAGAGGTTTGGATACTCTTGCCAGGTAGAGTTGTTAATTCCTGCAAGCAAGGTGTGATTGATTGTTTTGGTTTTCAAACAAACATGATAATATGGCAGGCAGGAGCAGTGATGAAATGGTGAGAGCATTTACAAAGTGCAAAAATGCTGGAACTCCGAAGGAATGTCAACTGCTCCCTCCGAACCTCGGCTCAAAACTGCGACACTTATTTTGGATCGAAGCAGTATTCATCATGTGTTGCGCATTCATGAGAGCAAGACCTCCGCAGCCATCCCTCTCCTACATGTTGTGAGACGGTTGAAAGCGGATGCGGATTATTATTGGCCAAGGAAAATTTAGGTCTAGGTTGCGGTCTGCCGGCACCGGGCCCTTTTTGCCTGTGCTACCTGCGTCTTTCAGTGTTTCGAGGGGTCGTTTCTAAGACTAGCCACAATGGGTAGTAACATAGAGTAGTAACATGCCCATGCTACTACTCTATGTTACTACCTCTATAGTGGGGAGTAACATATGTGTGATAACATGCAACACTTCATTGATTAAGCTATAGACTCACATTGTCTTGATATGTGTGATGTTACGCATACTACTAGTAACTAGCTATGTTACCATATGCTTCTCTTTCTTTATTTATTGCTTGCCACATCATCTATTCTATCTAAATATGTGTGATGTTACTATCTATGTTACTCCCACGGTGAGTAGTCTAAGAAGGAGCGCAGGGATACTCACCTAATAAGGTTTTCAGAGGAAAACTACTGAGCCATAGCAGCGGCCACCTGCAGATCACCGAGAAACACTCAACGGCAAATCAATCGTCGGAAAAGATCGATCGAGGCGACGGCATATCCACATCAAGGGGCCAATCAAATAGCATTGACCCTTGCTTATCCACCACCATGAACTCCACGCAACCAATTAATCCTCGTTTGTCCTCATTAACTTAGGTCACCAAACTGCAACTACCACCAACAACGCCTTGTGACAAGACATGTTTAGCATCTCATCCCGGCATAATAACTTTCACGTGTGGAGGTCCGCTTGACTCGATCCACAAGCCGCCTGCAGGTCTCAGACCACGCTAGATTGTGCTGCAGGTCAACAGAGGCAGTACAATATAATTCCGCTGAATGTTGCACGAGAAGCTCCGGCTCCAGAAGCTTGACAAGCAAGAAAAGCTAGGCGTTCCTTAATTATATACTATCTGCAAAACGATACTTATTTTTTAAGTTTGTTGGACATGTTGGCTGTGTGCATCGCGCTATGCAGAGGGCCGAGCATTCTTCAATGCGGTTGTATCACCTCGATATATCAATTAAATGAAATATTCTTTATCCAAAAAATATGCTATGTGCAGGTCCGTTCATGCATGGACTACCAAAAGGCTGGTCATGCCAATAGTACAGTCTCCGAGAAACTGCATCTGAAGGGATCCTGTCAACTTTGCTGTTTGTTTCACTGGAACTGGAAAACACACGAAATCCTGATGAACATTGTCAAAGGAAAACTTCGGTGTTTTTCCTTTGGAACTGGGATCACAGGAAAAAATTCCTCCAATCTTCCTTCGCCCCGTTTCTTTGAACCAAAGACATGAATAGTAACATTATTATAGGAAAATTTCCTATTCCTTTGAACCAGATGAGCCCTTAGGAGTCTGCATGTTCTTGCACAGAAATTGCTTTTCAAATTTGATGTGTCAACCCCGATAAAATAAGCTGAGCCCATCATTGCTCACGTCAAGCTGCCTGCCTTGCCTGCTCCAACTACGCAGGCAGGTCGAGGCAACTCTTGAAAGCATTTAGCAGCCGCACCATCTCAACGCTGGTCGGCTCAGAAGCTCGACAAAAACAAGGTTGGACAGCTCAAGACCCAGGATCTCAAGTTTCAACACGTTTCGGCAACAACCAGGACAAGAGCAAGAAGCGATTCTCGGGTCGCATTTTACAATAAAATCAATACAATATATGAGCTTAAAGTTCAGTAAGTATAAAACAGGCTGCCTTCAGGGGCTCGTAATATAGACACAGCCCCAGCCAGACAGACAGACAGACAGACCCCAGGTGTGATGTGGGAAGCATTCACCTCCCATCACACCGCAGTAGCTACAAACTCTGATAATTACAACACCAATTTGCCTTCTCTGCTTCTGATCGATCTCCTATACCCTCCTGACCCCCTCCACCTTCACACACTTCCTTTCTATGTATATGTATATAATTTTGGCATCCGGTTGCGATGCCATGATGGGATTATAGGCGTCCATATGTATGTGCAATGTGTGATTTTTTCCAGAAGAGAACGCGTACGGGTGGTTGCTCCGGGCTTGACCGAACCGTCCCCGCCGAAAATCACCACGACAGAGCCGCCGTTTCCTGGGACTTGGCCCCCTTTGGCCGCCACATGGTCCGGGCCTTCACGATGGTCGGTCCTGACTCCAGGCTCAGCAGATGCTCGCAGTGCAGAGTTGTTTCTCCGGACTCGTCGGCGCAGTCGGTGTGCACCGTGGTGTGCGACTCCAGGACGCTGTTCCGGCCGCACTCCCGTTTGTAGTCCAGGACTATACTCGCCAGTTCATGGTTCTCCAGGATGGAGATTGGCGCGCTCTGAGAGGGGGAAAAAAGAAATTTGGGTTAAGCTGCAGTGCTGCAAATGTATCGATATATTTCAGTATAGCACGCACTAATTAAATGTCAACTTTCCTCATTTCTTTTCTGCTGTTTTAGGTCTGTTTCACTTTGTTTGCGGTTTGCAGGCCAATTACCAAATGATTATTCTTTGTTTCTGAATGTGTAATCCTCCAACGAATGATATGGTTATCACGCGACACATGCATATTATCAATCAGACACATGGCCATTGTCTTGATGCACAAGTTCTTTGACAGAAAAAAAACGAACGAATGGCATGCAGACAAGTTGTATTAAAGGATTCCAGTCAAGATCTTTTACGAAAGCAACACAAGTGAGCAACATGGTTATTAGGTACCTAGGTGACCAACCTAACATAGTTAACTTATCAGAAAATACATTTCTTCTCCAACCTATACTTTGAAAAGCTGGGGATAACGATTGCTTATGTTGGGAATAGGTAAGTGCACACGCTAGTAGTAGCGTAGGCGCGATCTGGGATATTTGGCAAGGTGCTATGTTATATAGTTTTCCTGTAAAGTCCAATTATAGTTAGACTGACTTTGAGCCCCTCAAGCACCTAGAGTTCCAGTGTTTTTTAACTTTTTAAAAACAGTTGGCTCCTAAAATTCTAGCAACAAACACATATTCCCTCCATCCCACAATGTAAGACCTTTTTGCAAGCTAAAACAACTTGCAAAAACGTCTTACGTTGTGGGACGGAGGGAGTAGGAAATAAAACGTGGTAGCAAATCATTTGTTTGAGAAGTGTAGGCATTAACAGCACTTTATGTGCACCCACACAACTACACAAGGGTATGGTCCACCACAGGACAACTTAATTGACAGCAGAAAGCACTAGGCAACCTCCATGGAGTGTTCACAGATATAAGATTAAATCAAAACAGCTTCTGAACGTAGCACACTCAACTACAGTACAAATAAAGAAGCAAACTTTGTCTTTTACCTCAAGGATCCAGCCAATGTATTTAACATTATTGACATGCTGATTGATATCAAGATCAGCCCACCGTGGCTGCATCATATATGTGATAATAAGTAAACAGCGTAAGAAGATAGAATATATTTGAATTCTTGTATGTGTGTGTGGAAAACTTACCGTCAGGCCTGTCCGGACATATTTGGCTGAGGTAGCACGGTCATGCTCCGGCAGTTTTGGAAATTTTCGGTTGTCTTGGTCATCAATAGCAGCATACTCAGAAAAGAACGGCTCTATTTCAGTCCGTACTTCATCTGGAATTCTTGCAAGCCTTCTAGTAACCTTGTTCATCATAACCCATTTACTGCAAATTTAACGAAAATTAGAATGCATAGATGACAGCGGCATGTCGAAACTGTGACTCTGTGAATATGTGGGGCAGATGAAAAACAAATCCGAGCAGCATTAGCTAATACTAAAAGGATTTGTGATTTTGTTATCTATGAGTGAATAAAATTTGAACCTTGTCGCCTTCAGTACTGTAAGGCCCGTCACAGAATCACGTATATGCCAGTCCCGACGCATCCCGTTTTTACCATGATGACCAACCCAGGTGTTCACCTCAACAGTATCACCCCTGCAGAGCAATGAAACCCGAATTAAAACAATAGGAAAGCAACTCTTGCTGGCGACATGCAACTTCCAGCTAACAAAAGTAAAACCCTTTTGAACATCTGCCAATAAATATAACACATGACATTAAGAGATTCAAAGAAGGCCTCTCTGCATCAATTACTACTGAAAGTCTGCTCTGCCTGCACGCACGGTGACAGATGGGAATTGCTGACCTAATAGTTATGACTTAAAGCAGAGTATCATGATGCATCCCTTTCACATTCATTTGTTAAACCACTCGAAAACCACCCTTAACTGCACCGATCGTTCCAAGATTATTGTAAAACCTACTCAAGCTCAAATTATATAGGGAAATGCTGGTGTGTGAGATATACCAGCATGGATAACGCTCGACGATGGCCTGCATTTGGCTGACAACCCAGAACAAGTTCCGTTTACTCATCTCCGGCGTCGAACCGAAGCCATCTCCTAGCAGCCCAACGACCTTCACATGATTGAGTGCAGTTTCCTGCGTCGTCAGACCAAGAAATATGTTATGTCAGTGCCCAGTGACCAGATAGAGCAGTCTTATGACGCCTCGAAAATCGCGGCGGTTAACTCACCTGCAGATGGTTCATGAGCGTCTCAATGGACGCCGTCCGGTCAGCCCCAATCTCGTAGGACCTGATGGAGAAGTTCTGCCTGAACATGACGCCGTCGTGTACGATGGTGCCGAAGCCCAGCGTGTCGACGAGCATGTCGGGCCGCTTGGGCTTCCAGTCGAGCAGCGTCCACTGCTTCTCGGCGGCCAGGAAGATGGTGGTGATGGCCGCGAGGAGCATGCTCCAGTCGGGCAGCTGGTTGTAGAACGTCCTCGGCTGCGCCGCCGAGGGCATGGCGTCGTGCTCCGCGTCCGCCAGCGCCGACTTGCCGCCGCCGTTCACCTTGGGGACGGCCGCGTGGGCGCGCGTCCTGGCGGCCCTCACGGCGGAGGACGACGAGGCCTGTTTCGCGGCCATGCCGCGGACGTCCAGGCTGTCCGGACGCTCGCCGAGGGCGCTCTTGGGCGGCGCCGGCGGCCCCGGGAAGAAGGCCGCGGCCGCGATGGACCCGGCCATGGGAAGCACGGCTAGAAAGTAGAAACCGCGCGCCAAAATCAAATGGCCCGCGAACCGGCGATCTCAGCCTGAACTTCAAGCAAGGAAAACATCAGCAACGGTAAATAAAAACAACACGGCTCAAAAATAGCATAAGCACAGCGCAGAGACGCCATGGAAGCTAACTACTGGCAACAGCAGCGCACGAGCAGAGCAGGAGCCGGGGGTCAAGGCGAGCCGCGCAGTAACGGCGACCGGAGTAAAGAAGAAGAAAATTCAGGCCAGGAAAAAGAGGCGGCAAACGGAACGCCCAAACCCCTCCTAGGCTCGAGATCCGGCGAGGGCAGCAAAGATCCTAAACAACTTCCTAAACTCCGCGGCTGCCATGTCCGGCCAAGCAGCGCCCAGAAAAGAGGCCGCGCCGGACCGACAGCCTCGCCGCATGTTGCTCCCCGGAGTGACCGACCAAGAACCGCCCTCTCGAACGAACGAGTGCGGCGGAGGCGAGGAGACCTACCTTTTCGGGGGTAGGAGGAGACGACGACGAGGAGGAGGACGGAGGCGGCGGCTGGCGCCGGGGAGGAGAGGGAGGAGGCAGGCGGGGCGGTGGTTTGTGTCCTGGCGGCTTCGGACGCGCTGTGTCGGGGCGGGGCCGGGCGCCTCTGTTTTCTCCTCTGTCACAGGGGTAGGGAGGTCTGCCACCGCGGGCTTTAAAAGGAGACCAGCTTTGTAGGGGGGTGCCCGTGCCGAGTGACCGTTCTGCCCCTGGACTCCCTCGAGTCTGGAGTCTGGAGGCCGAGCGGACGGACGGACGGACGGATAGGATGGAGTACGAAACAGGAGTTGTTGATGATGTGATCCTGCCTGACGACTCCTCGAGTAATAAACGCTCTGGTGGATGGTGCGGTGGGCACCGGCACGGCCACGGGAGAGAAACGTGGGTAGTAAGAGCAAGCGGATAGCATGCATGTGGCGTCACCAAGGCCGTTGGATTAAATACAGTTTTGCTAAAGTATATCTAGATGTGTCATAAGTTGTTCAGAAAGCATTTTAAGGCCTCTTTTGACTGGTTCAAAGAAAAAGTGAAAGAAACGCATAAAAACAGGAGGAAAAAACTACGATGGGACTGTTCAGGCCTTTGGTTCAAAGAAATGTAGCAAAGTACAAGTGAAGAAAAAAATTATGTGGTCTCGGATTCAGAGGAAAAACGCAGGAATTTTTTAATCCATTAGGACCTCTTTTTCGGAATTCTACGCACGAAGAATAAGACTGAGATCCTTAGTGACGCAATAACATGCTAATTACACCCTTTTCATATGGTTCGATTTCATTTGACTATGTTTATTAGGATTCATGTGAACCAAACGCCTGAGCCTACAAAATTTCTATGTTTTCCAGTCCTCTGCTTTACATATGCAATCAATATCCAATTCTTGTGTTTTTTTCCTGCGTTTTTAGAACTGTGTGAACGAAATGACACATAATGTCATGCGGCGAACTGAGCACAGCTCGCATGACTAGGTTCCTTATGGTGGAATCTGTCCACCCATCTTCAAGTCCTAAATTTGGCACGAGGGATGGCATTTTCTTACATTTATTTCAAACTTTCCGGTGCTATTCTTTTAAGGTGTGTCAGTCTACTACAAGGTTTTTAATGTCAATTCGTGAATCACAAGATATGTCGGCTCAGTCTCATAGTCTCTAAAATAAGGGTTAATGATGTGCATAACCTATTTTAGTCCTGCCATGAAAAGAAATAGAGAACAAGTTAACGCCTACAATTTTAGAAAATGGATTCTTGCATTTTGAGACATAAGATCTCTATCCTTCGGAGCATAGGGTTGTGCCGCAAAAATTCCATATAACACCCCTTTGCCCCCCAAATTCTCCTTTTTTTTCCTGTGCAACATTTGGTCTAAGGGTCTTGTCACTAATTCATGTTGTTTAGTTGGGCGGTTAGTGGCGGCTGAGGTGCCTGTAGTAGGGTTCGTGTTGGTGGTGGGTCCGACCATGCCCGCCGGTGTCACCTTCGTTCGCCAACGGGCGGAACTCACCTTTCTATGGTAGTGACTCTAGCCAATGTTTTGGTCTTCAGATCTCTGGGTCCTGATCGAGCGGCTTTAGGATTGCTTGGACACCCGACTTTGGGTGAAATCCTTACTCAGATCCTAGAAGCGGCAACACCTGCGATGTCATCCCCTTCGTGAAGGTGTTGACAATGCCTTCTTTGCGCCCCTCTTTGAGCACAAGGGAAAACTCTAGATCTAGTTCTCCGGATCGGATGGCGGCCGTGTCACGATGTCGTCCCTTCATGAAGACGTTTGCTTGCGGCGTCCCTGGTGTTGAATCTTGAGGTGTTGGATGTGGTGCTTGGTGCGGGCTGCTTCTCAGGGCGTGGCATCCGGTAAGCTACGTATGACATCGTATGTCGCTTCCTCCATGGCTCCTTCCTTAGGCTCGGCTGTGTTCTGCAACCCACCTGCCGACTCTTCTAGGGACTTACGATGGGGGTACATTGATCTTGTCGGTTCTAGAGTCGTAACCACATGACAAGGGGTGACTAGCGTTGGTCGTGATGCGGCCTGGGTGTCCTATGTCTCGTCTCCTCCTCTTTCCTGGTTGGAGTTCGGGCTAGGCAAGCTTTGGGTTGTGTTGTTTCTGAAAGAACATGCGGTTCCCCCATGTTTGGTTTTAGTAATTGATGATAATCTCTATGGACTAATGATTGCCTTGAGTTATATTTGAAGGTTTTGTCCATAGGCTTTTCTTGGAGTCCATGTGTTGGTTTCAAGGAGTTTATGGGTTGACCAAGGTGCTATTAAGGAATTATCCAAAGCTTGGTCATGTGAGAGTTGAGCTTATTGCAAGCATGTCTTGAAGAAGAAGATTGTGTGATCATTCATGTTTACCTTCAAGACATCATCCAAATGAAGAGAGTTGGAAAGATTCAAGGTTGATCAAGACTAAGTCAAGAGTGAATCAAGTTGATCAACTCACAAAGCATAGAAGATGTACCGAGAGGGATCAAGTGATCCCATGGTTTGGTAAGCATTGTCCATTGTGCTTTGTGTACTAGCCCATGGTCTATGTGAGAGTTCTACGTGGGGTTAGGTACGTGTTCATGGGCTTGTGTCAAGGGGAAGATATCACTCAACCCATGGAGAGGATGACATCAAGTGGTGATTGTCATCAAGATTGCCGTGTGCAAGTTCAAGTGGATCATCGTGAAGAGATCAAGTGCTTGAAGCTTGCCATCCATTGTGGTGACAATGGACTTGTGAAGATGTGCCGAAGAGTGGCTCACCCATAGTGGACTATGGGGGAGCAATCATCTAGTCTTCATCGAGCCAACGCAATCAAGAAAGGTGGTCCAACTTGAGGGAGTCAAGATCGTCATCATCTAGCTCAAGTGGACCATGTGCAAGGCAAAGGTTTGCCCTTGATAGGTTTTCTATTTTACCGGTCTCATGGTGGTAGTTTGGAGACCGGGTTATAGGATCGTTTGCCGTACTATCAAGGGGGGCTCTCAAGTTGGTAGCTTGATCGTATCGTTAGTAGAGAGCTCAAACCATTGCATCCTTGCATCATCTTTCTTGGTTCTTGTTTGGTTCTCTTTGTGAGTCTTAGAGCTTATGGTCATCTTGATGACAAACTTGGTTTCATCGAAAACGGAGTTCGCATGTGTCTTCTATGATGTTTTCGGTGTTGGAGGTTTTACCGGTCTTTTTCGAGGAAGGGTTCTCACCATTTTCTTATGGGCCTTTTCTCATTTGACTCTTATTGATATTTCTTTGAAGATTGTGTTAGCCCTTGTTGCTAGCTTTCCAACAAACTTGGTTTCATCGAATTCGGAGTCCGTTTGCAAAAGTTGTGGCAGTTTTGGTGTTCTGAAAAGACTGCAGCGGTACTACCGCGAATTGGAGCGGATATATTTTTTTACTACCGCTCCAGAGCAGTACTACCGCGGCTCCTACAGCGGTAGTACCGCTCCGGACCAAAAACTCGTCCCAAGTCTTGCGGTGGTAGGCCCGGATGTATTTCTTTTAGTACCGCTCGCAAGCAGTAGTACCGCTACCATTTGCGGTAGTACCGTGAGGTCGAGCGGTAGTACCGTGAGGACGAGCGGTAGTACCGCTCCGGCGGTTCTTCTGGCCTTTTGCCTACTCGCTGTTGTTTTTCAAAGGGGTACTTCCTCCCTAGCGGTAGTACCGCTCCTTGGAGCGGTAGTACCGCTCTGTGCGGGCTGTGAGCATAACAGTTGGATTTTTCCCCACCTATAAAAGGGGGTCTTCTTCCCCAATGAACCTTATCTTTTTAGCTCGTGTTCTTCCCCCATTGTTGACCTTCTTTGAGCTTGCTAACTCTCAATCCCTCCATGGATTCTTGCTGGTTTTTGAGGGAAAAGAGAGAGGAGATCTAGATCCACATTTTCACCAATCACTTTCTCCTCTATGTGAGGGGAACCCCTTGGATCTAGATCTTGCAGTTCTTGGTGTTCTCCTTCTTGTTCTTTCTCTCATTTTCCTCCCTAGCATTAGTTGGTCCGGTGGGATTTGAGAGAGAAGGACTTGGGCACTCCGTGTGCCCTTGCCATTGCATTTGGTGCATCGGTTTGAGTTCTCCACAGTGATACGTGGAAGTGAAGTTTGAGAAGCTTATTACTCTTGGGTGTTTGTGTTGGGTTTCGTAGTAATTTCAAAAAAAAATTCCTACGCACACGCAAGATCATGGTGATTCATAGCAACGAGAGGGGGAGAGTGTGATCTACGTACCCTTGTAGATCGACAACGGAAGCGTTAACTTGGTTGATGTAGTTGTACGTCTCCACGGCTCGACCGATCAAGCACCGAAACTACGGCACCTCCGAGTTCTAGCACACGTTCAGCTCGATGACGATCCCCGGACTTTGATCCAGCAAAGTGTCGGGGAAGAGTTCCGTCAGCACGACGGCGTGGTGACGATCTTGATGTACTGCAGTCGCAGGGCTTCGCCTAAGCACCGCTACAATATTATCGAGGACTATGGTGGAAGGGGGCACCGCACACGGCTAAGAATATGATCACGTGGATCAACTTGTGTCTCTAGGGGGTGCCCCTGCCTCCGTATATAAAGGCTCAAAGGGGGGGCTAGCCGGCCAAGAGGAGGCGCGCCAGGAGGAGTCCTACTCCCTCCGGGAGTAGGACTCCCCCCCTTTCCTAGTTGAAATAGGATTCGCGGAGGGGGGGAAAGAGGAGAGAGAGGAGGAAGGGGGGCCGGCCCCCTCTCCTTGTCCTATTCGGACCAAGGGGGGAGGGGCGCGTGGCCCACTTTGGCCACCTCTCCTCTCTTCCACTAAGGCCCACTAAGGCCCATATACCTCCCGGGGGGGTTCCGGCAACCTCCCGGTAATCCGGTAAAATCCCGATTTCACCCGGAACACTTCCGATATCCAAACATAGGCTTCCAATATATCAATCTTTATGTCTCGACCATTTCGAGACTCCTCGTCATGTCCGTGATCACATCCGGGACTCCGAACAACCTTCGGTACATCAAAATGCATAAACTCACAATATAACTGTCATCGAAACCTTAAGCGTGCGGACCCTACGGGTTCGAGAACAATGTAGACATGACCGAGACACGTCTCCGGTCAATAACCAATAGCGGGACCTGGATGCCCATATTGGTTCCTACATATTCTATGAAGATCTTTTATCGGTCAGACCGCATAACAACATACGTTGTTCCCTTTGTCATCGGTATGTTACTTGCCCGAGATTCGATCGTCGGTATCCTATACCAAGCTCAATCTCATTACCGGCAAGTCTCTTTACTCGTTCTGTAATACATCATCCCGCAACTAACTCATTAGTTGCAATGCTTGCAAGGCTTAAGTGATGTGCATTACCGAGAGGGCCCAGAGATACCTCTCCGACAATCGGAGTGACAAATCCTAATCTCGAAATACGCCAACCCAACATGTACCTTTGGAGACACTTGTAGAGCTCCTTTATAATCACCCAGTTACGTTGTGACGTTTGGTAGCACACAAAGTGTTCCTCTGGCAAACGGGAGTTGCATAATCTCATAGTCATAGGAACATGTATAAGTCATGAAGAAAGCAATAGCAACATACTAAACGATCGGGTGCTAAGCTAATGGAATGGGTCATGTCAATCGGATCATTCAACTAATGATGTGATCCCGTTAATCAAATAACAACTCTTTGTCCATGGTTAGGAAACATAACCATCTTTGATTAACGAGCTAGTCAAGTAGAGGCATACTAGTGACACTCTGTTTGTCTATGTATTCACACATGTATTATGTTTCCGGTTAATACAATTCTAGCATGAATAATAAACTTTTATCATGATATAAGGAAATAAATAATAACTTTATTATTGCCTCTAGGGCATATTTCCTTCAGTTTGGGCACCCTAGAGCTTGTTCCTCTTGGGTGCCTTGGCGCCCTAGACGGTTGGTGTTGTTCGGAGCTCAATCATTGTGGTGTAAAGCTCCGGGAAAGCGTCGGGGTCTCCAATTAGGTTGTGGAGATCGCCCCGAGCAATTTGACGGGTACCGGTGACCGCCCCCAAGGGTTTCCAAAGTGTACGGGTTCGGTGACCGCCCCCAAGGGTTGCCATTTGTACGGGTTCAGTGACCGCCCTCAAGGGTCCCTTAGTGGAATCACGACATCTTGCATTGTGCGAGGGCGTGAGGAAATTACGGTGGCCCTAGTGGCTTCTTGGGGAGCATTGTGTCTCCACACCGCTCCAAACGGAGATTAGCATCCGCAAGGGTGTGAACTTCGGGATACATCGTCGTCTCCGCGTGCCTCGGTTATCTCTTACCCTAGCTCTTTACTTATGCACTTTACTTTGTGATAGCCATATTTTTTCTTATCATATATCTTGCTATCACCTAGTAGTCTATCTTGCTTAGCATAAGTTGTTGGTGCACATAGGTGAGCCCAGTTGTTGTAGGTTTTGTGCTTGACAAATTAACCGCTAGGTTTATTCCGCATTTGTTCAAGCCTAAACCGTAATTATTTTAAAACGCCTATTCACCCCCCTCTAGGCGACATCCACGATCTTTCAATTGGTATTAGAGCCTCGTCTCTCTTTGTTAGGCTTAACCGCCTAGAGAGTAAAGATGTCGACTAGGGGATTAGGATTCTCTCACACTCTTAGTTTCAATGGCACAATTTTTGATGTTTGGGTAATTCGCATGCTTAATCTCTTTAGGGTCATGGACCCAAATTTAGAGCGAATTGTGGATATGGGTTTTTCTCCTCCAAAGGATCCTCAAAGATTATCTTTAGAGGATGAGAAAAACTCTTATCTCAATGCTCAAGCTTCTAATGTGCTTTTCAATGCTTTGAGCAATGTAGTTATATTTCAACTCATGCCGTTCCGGGATGCTCATGAGTTGTGGACAAAGCTTCAAGATAAATATGGCGTGTCCAAGTTTTGTGGGGATGATTGTTCTCCCTCCACATCCGGCCGTATAGTCTTCTCAACTTCTTCTACTTCACCTACATGTGGCTTGCCACAAGGTAATGGTATGGTGAGTAGTGTTGGTCATTGCAATGATGATAGTATGCTTATTATGGATGATCCTTCATCACTATCTTATTGCAATGCTCCTTCTTTGGGATTTAACACTTCGAGCACTCCAAATGTTTCACATGCTTGTGTTGATAGTCCTTGCATATCATGTAGAAATTGCTTGACTAAATCTCATGATGATATGTTTGCTATATCTTGTTGCCATGATAAAAATGCTTGTATTTCCTCGAGTTGTGGTGCTAACAATGTAGAGGAAACCCAACACTCCATGGAACAAGATGTGGTCTTGAACGGTGCTTCAAGGGATCCTACATCATCATCGATTGCTTTTTGCTTTATGGCTAAGGCTTCAAAGGTATCTCCCACTTTGAATCTCAATATATCTTGTGATGATATTGATGATGGCAAGAATGATGATGATGTTGATTATGATGAAGAGAATTATAATGTTGCCTCCTTAAAAACTAAGGGGGAAATGATTTTTAAAGCTCTTCACAAAAATAAACTTGCTCGTTCCAACTTCATGGAAATCATGTCTATTGCCATTGAAGGCAAGAAATACATTGAGGAGGTGGAATCTCATCTAGAGGAGCATGAGGTCACCATTGAGAAAATGGAAGCTCATGAGCGTGATTACGCAAATGAGATCGCGGAGCTATCTCAAGCTCTTGAACATGAACAAACCACATCTGAATCTCTTGAGGAGACCTTTGCTCTAGAATTATCTAGAATAAAGGAATCTTATGATAGAGCACTCGAGGTGGCCAATGATTTCAAAACTAAAAATGCTAAGCTTGAAGTTGCTCATGCTAGACTCCTTGAGGATTTTGAGCACCTCGAAAATGGCTCAAGGGTCATCAAGGGTGAGCTCATCAAACTCACCGAGTCTCATGCTCAACTTGAAGCTTCTTACTTAAAAGAGCTTGCCAAGTTGTCTTCTCCTCTTGTTGCTAATGATGATGCTTGTGCTACTAACTCTATCTCTTGTGAAGCATCCATATTGAAGGAGAATGTTGAGCTAAGGGCTCAACTTGAGTTGCTATCTAGCAATTATGGGATGTTGGAAGAAAATCATGTAAAGCTCACAAGCTCTCATGATGATCTTCTAGTATCCCATAATGTGCTAAAGTTAGCTCATGAGGCCATGCTTGCTAAGGTAACATCTAGTGAGCCTCATGTGGATACTAGCACTACTTTTGGTCAAAATGCTATATTGCCATGTGCTAGTCCTTGTAATTCATCTACTCACAATGTTGGTACATCTTGTGATGAATTACTTTCCTTGCCTTGTTGCTCTAACGATGAAGCTTATACTTCCTCTAGTACTTGTGTTGAGACTAACCATGTAGAGGAAATCAAAGAGCTCAAGGCCCAAGTCACTTCTTTGAAGAAAGACTTGGAAAAGAGTCATGAAGGGAAATCCACACTCAACAATATCTTGAGTGTGCAAAAATCCCCCAATGACAAAGATGGACTTGGATTCAACTCCAATAAGAAGAAGAAGTCCAAGATGATCAAGAAGAAGGGCCAAGAACAATTCAAGAATTCGGCCAAGATTATTTGCTTCAAGTGCAAAGTAGAAGGGCATCATGTTAGATCTTGCCCATTGAAGAAGAAGCCCATTAGTGACAAGCAACAAGGGAAGCGGCCACAAGTTCATTCGCATGCTCAACCTCATTGTTGAAGAAAAGCCTCTTCCCAAGAAGACTCAAGCTAATGCTTCTCAAGTTGAGAAATCAAGTGAGAAGAAAGTGAAGAGTAGACATTGCTACCTATGTCGCGAGAAAGGTCACCTCGCTTCTTCATGCACTAGTGGTAACTTATCCAACCCAATTATTATTGATGATGTCTATTCTCTTGGGAAGGATAAGGTTGGCAATGTGGTTGCCAAGTTTGTTGGTACTCAAAGTGGTTTGAAGCAAAGAACCATTTGGGTAGCCAAGCCTATTGTGACTAACCTCTTAGGACCCAACTTGGTTGGGGACCAACAAGCTCAAACTTGATCAATAGGTGATGTTGGAGGTCATTGGAGACTTGGCTACATTATGAAGAATTAAGGGGACTTCATCATTCTTATTGTCTCAAGCCAAGTCATTCGGATTATCAAGTTTCTATCTATATCCAATGTTCCTCCTTGTGGTAACTCGTGCTTAAATTGTTTACATTGAAAGTTAATTGCCCCTTTGCATGTTTGGCTTTGTTCCTTGCATGTGTTTGTATATGTTGTGCTTCCAACTTGATTATCTTGAGCAATCAAGTATGTGTGTGTTGGTTTGCACATCATGTACATGTGTGTCGTTAGTTGAGCCTTTGTGCATCTTGGTCATATATTAGTTGGCTCTTGTGAGAGATTAATGGAATATCCCATTATGGGGGAGTGATGTGCTTTGTGCACCTCACAATCCTATATATGTGTGTACATGAGTAATACCATCTAGTATTGATATTTCAAGATTATCTAGTCGCTATGTGGTATGTCTTCTCATGAGAAATTCAAATTCTAAATAGTCCATTAATTATCTCTTGTTGGATCCTTTAAATTACCTCTTGTCTATCTTTAATTGGTATCACATTATGGGGGAGTAATATGCTATGTGTATATTACTAGCCTAGAAAATGTGTACATTTGAGATATTGTCATATAGAGTTGATATTGTAAATTATCTTGTTCCTAGGTGGCATGTTAGCTCTACAAGTTGCATTTTGCTTTTTGTTTGGTGTGAAGATGATGTCGGATATCCTTGTTATCTACCACTGGAAATTATTTCCGTTTACTTCTTGTCTTTTGACAATTGGTACTCACTTTTGTGGTAGAATATATTGATCATCTTTACATTGGCCTTTGCTTTTTTATTTTCCCTTTCTCTTGCCAAGGTTTGTATCAAGTCCCTTTGTCTTCCATACCACTTGTGGATCTTGTTTCTTGATCTAGTCTAGTGTTTTCTAGATATAGTGAAAGTGGTGATCCCACCTTGTGCATTTTGTATTCAAATGCAAATTCTCTATAATGCACTAGTCTTGGGGGAGCTATCCTATTTTCTATAAAACACTCATCTTGCGATCCTTGTCAAGTGTGTGTTGGTGGAAGGCAAGCCGTTTTCGTTTTGGTACTTTGTGCCATCATGAAACTTTGTAGAGAGCTTGGTTTGTTTGGGACCATCCTCTCTTTTGGGAGTTTGATGTCTCTTCTTTGTGTATATCAATGGATATCTCATTCCTTGTTGTATCCATTATGGATACCCTCCAAGTGATGATTTATTCATTTGGTATCTTTTCTTTCCTTGGTATTTCTTTGTCTTTTGGTATCGGTTCTTGAAAGTCTTGAGCATGCATATTAACTTCGTGTAGTATCTTTGGCATGCTTTCTTTCTTTGACCCAATATATAGGGGAAACTCCTCCATGTCTCAAATTGGATGAGATGTGCATGTAATTCATTTTCATATCCATATGCACATGTTTGTGTGGAGTTTGTCCTATGTGTCGTTGGTTCTTTAACTCTTTGGTCCCAATGAGTTTGGGTACCATTTTATTTGTGTTGTTGTTCTAGGAACAAGTGGAGATGCATTGGATGCTCGGCTCACTCACAAGGAAGGTGGTGTCACCATGTGCTTATTGGAGTCAAGCTAGGATGATTAATGAACTACTATCTACCTTTAATTGGCATCTACTACATCCATCCAATGGTATCTCGGTAACAAGTATCATCATCTACTTCATGCACACATTTCTTGCATCAACCTTTCGTAGGTTGTATCATGGCATGTTATCCATTCTCTCTTGTGATACTTGTTTCCTTTCTCAAAGCATCCCAACAATGATGTCTTGTTGCTAGTTGTGATGTCTTTGATGTTCGTGTGGTTGGAATTCATTTATATGCAATAAGACCATATCTAGCCTTGTGCTATGCTCTCAAGCAAATATCTTATTGGTATATGTATGACTTCCTTTTGGATATCTTGTTCCTTCATGTTGTAACTATTTCGGGTGTACATCCTTCTTTGTAGATATATATCATCATAATTTCGTCTACCTAGAACCTTATACACTTGAGAGAAATTACATCTCTAGATGATATCTTTTCTTTCACGTCCACCTTGTCTTTCTTTTGTTATTTCTTTGGTGGCTCCGTGAAAGCTTTTGCCTTGAGTGTGTGTCTTATCTCGTTGCATCTTGATGCACTCTTGTGTGGTGAAGATTACTTTCCTCATGCTAATCTTTACGAGGCTTTTGCCATCTTAATTGGTATCCTTCGTCTTGATGAGGCTTTCATCTTCTATCTTCACCACGGGTTGTCACAAGCATAGGTTCTTTTTATGCTTATTAGTAAGCTTGTGAACCCATTTGCTTGTTGTGTGTGGGAATGATAGGCCTTGCACCGTGTTGCCTCATTCCTTCAAGACTTTATTGATGCTTGATGCTCATCCGTACATTAGTCTTCTCAAGTGCATTGCCTTGACTCACACACATAATTTTGGTTGAGCCCATTCTTAAGTTGCCTCTTTTACTTGTTGCTCAACCATGTGTTTGTTGCAAGTACTAGGCTTAGTTTCCTATATGCTCACTTGCACTTGTTGTAAGTTTCTATTGATTTTGGGGGAGCTATGATCCTATTTTGTACACTTTGTATCCAAATACAAATATTCTTATGTGTCCACAAGTCATGGGGAGCCTCTCTAGTTTCTTTAGAACACTCCTATGCTCATATCATAATATCCTTTTTTCTTGTGGATCATAGGATCTTTGGTCTAGTTGGTTCAATTGATATCCATTGATTGCTTGCTTCAATTGGTATCTTTTAATTGCTTGATTGCTTGTGTTTCTCTCTGTTATGTCTTTGTGGCATATCTTCCTTTAGCAATCTTTGTGACTCAATATAGTTGGTCTTCCTCCAAGTATTACCTTTGGATATGTGTATGGCATTCCACTCTATTGTTGAGAAATACATAATTTTTTGGAGGAACACCTTTTATATTGGTCTTCTAAGCTTTTTGTCCATTTTGGCAATCGATGCCAATGGGGGAGAAGTTTCAGAGAGTTTCATGGAGAAGTCTTCAGAGTTTTCTTCTTGCTTTGGTTTTGTTCCTAAGCATTTGCATATCATACTCATGCATCATTGGTTGTTGCATTGCATGGTGATGCATAATTCCTTGTATAAACTCTCTTGAAAGTGATTGTCATTAATTACCAAAATGGGGGAGATTGAAAGAACATGCGGTGCCCCCATGTTTGGTTTTAGTAATTAATGATAATCTCTATGGACTAATTATTGCCTTGAGTTATATTTGAAGGTTTTGTCCATAGGCTTTTCTTGGAGTCGATGTGTTGGTTTCAAGGAGTTTATGGGTTGACCAAGGTGCTATTAAGGAATTATCCAAAGCTTGGTCATGTGAGAGTTGAGCTTATTGCAAGCATGTCTTGAAGAAGAAGATTGTGTGATCATTCATGTTTACCTTCAAGACATCATCCAAATGAAGAGAGTTGGAAAGATTCAAGGTTGATCAAGACTAAGTCAAGAGTGAATCAAGTTGGTCAACTCACAAAGCATAGAAGATGTACCGAGAGGGATCAAGTGATCCCATGGTTGGGTAAGCATTGTCCATTGTGCTTTGTGTACTAACCCATGGTCTATGTGAGAGTTCTACGTGGGGTTAGGTACGTGTTCATGGGCTTGTGTCAAGGGGAAGATATCACTCAACCCATGGAGAGGATGACATCAAGTGGTGATCGTCATCAAGATTGCCGTGTGCAAGTTCAAGTGGATCATCGCGAAGAGATCAAGTGCTTGAAGCTTGCCGTCCATTGTGGTGACAATGGACTTGTGAAGATGTGCCGAAAAGGGGCTCACCCATAGTGGACTATGGGGGAGAAATCATCTAGTCTTCATCGAGCCAACGCAATCAAGAAAGGTGGTCCAATTTGAGGGAGTCAAAATCGTCATCATCTAGCTCAAGTGGACCATGTGCAAGGCAAAGGTTTGCCCTTGATAGGTTTTCTATTTTACCGGTCTCATGGTGGTAGTTTGAAGACCGGGTTATAGGATCGTTTGCCGTACTATCAAGGGGGGCTCTCAAGTTGGTAGCTTGATCGTATCGTTAGTAGAGAGCTCAAACCATTGCATCGTTGCATCATCTTTCTTGGTTCTTGTTTGGTTCTCTTTGTAAGTCTTAGAGCTTATGGTCATCTTGATGACAAACTTGGTTTCATCGAAAACGGAGTTCGCATGTGTCTTCTATGATGTTTTTGATGTTGGAGGTTTTACCGGTCTTTTCCAAGGAAGGGTTCTCACCATTTTCTTATGGGCCTTTTCTCATTTGCCTCTTATTGATATTTCTTTGAAGATTGTGTTAGCCCTTGTCGCTAGCTTTCCAACAAACTTGGTTTCATCGAATTCGGAGTCCGTTTGCAAAAGTTGTGGCAGTTTTGGTGTTCTGAAAAGGCTGCAGCGGTACTACCGCGAATTGGAGCGGATGTAATTTTTTACTACCGCTCCAGAGCAGTACTACCGCGGCTCCTATAGCGGTAGTACCGCTCCGGACCAAAAACTCGTCCCAAGTCTTGCGGTGGTAGGCCCAGATGTATTTCTTTTAGTACCACTCGCAAGCAGTAGTACCGCTACCATTTGCGGTAGTACCATGAGGTCGAGCGGTAGTACCGTAAGGACGAGCGATAGTACCGCTCCGGCGGTTCTTCTGGCCTTTTGCCTTCTCGCTGTTGTTTTTCAAAGGGGTACTTCCGCCCTAGCGATAGTACCGCTCCTTGGAGCGGTAGTACCGCTCCTTGGAGCGGTAGTACCGCTCTGTGCGGGCTGTGAGCATAACGGTTGGATTTTTCCCCACCTATAAAAGGGGGTCTTCTTCCCCAATGAACCTTATCTTTTTAGCTCGTGTTCTTCCCCCATTGTTGACCTTCTTTGAGCTTGCTAACCCTCAATCCCTCCATGGATTCTTGCTAGTTTTTGAGGGAAAAGAGAGAGGAGATCCAGATCCATATTTCCACCAATCACTTTCTCCTCTATGTGAGGGGAATCCCTTGGATGTAGATCTTGGAGTTCTTGGTGTTCTCCTTCTTGTTTTTTCTCTCATTTTCCTCCCTAGCATTAGTTGCTCCGGTGGGATTTGAGAGAGAAGGACTTGGGCACTCCGTGTGCCCTTGCCATTGCATTTGGTGCATCGGTTTGAGTTCTCCATAGTGATACGTGGAAGTGAAGTTTGAGAAGCTTATTACTCTTGGGTGTTTGGGCACCCTAGAGCTTGTTCCTCTTGGGTGCCTTGGCGCCCTAGACGGTTGGTGTTGTTCGGAGCTCAATCATTATGGTGTAAAGCTCCGGGCAAGCGTCGGGGTCTCCAATTAGGTTGTGGAGATCGCCCCGAGCAATTTGACGGGTACCGGTGACCGCCCCCAAGGGTTTCCAAAGTGTACGGGTTCGGTGACCGCCCCCAAGGGTTGCCATTTTTACGGGTTCAGTGACCGTCCTCAAGGGTCCCTTAGTGGAATCACGGCATCTTGCATTGTGCGAGGGCGTGAGGAGATTACGGTGGCCCTAGTGGCTTCTTGGGGAGCATTGTGCCTCCACACCGCTCCAAACGGAGATTAGCATCTGCAAGGGTGTGAACTTCGGTATACATCGTCGTCTCCGCGTGCCTCGGTTATCTCTTACCAGAGCTCTTTACTTATGCACTTTACTTTGTGATAGCCATATTGTTTCTTATCATATATCTTGCTATCACCTAGTAGTCTATCTTGCTTAGCATAAGTTGTTGGTGCACATAGGTGAGCCTAGTTGTTGTAGGTTTTGTGCTTGACAAATTAACCGCTAGGTTTATTCCGCATTTGTTCAAGCCTAAACCGTAATTATTTTAAAACGCCTATTCACCCCCCCCCCCTCTAGGCGACATCCACGATCTTTCAGTTTCCTTGTTCTACTCCCATATTTTGGTGTGGCGCCCTCCTCCCTTCTCCATGTAATATTCTCTTCTACCAACACCTCCCTCCCTCCCTCGTGTCGTCCGCTTGGGCGACTCGAGGGGCGAAACCCTAACCCCGCCGTCTCCCTCCCCTGCTCGCCCTCCCCTCGCCACCGCCCGAGGCCAATGCCGCCGAGAAAGCTTGGCGCGCCGCCGATGAAGGTGGCGGCGGGGCCCTCGCCGCCTTGCCTCGCCCGGGGGGCCTCTGGATCTGGGGCGGCGGCCCCGGCTGGTGTGGCGTCGCCGGCTTCGGCATCCGGCGGCACGGGCGCGGGCGCGGGTCGGCGGTTCTTGGCCGTGTGGACGGCGAGATCCTCGAAGAATGCGGGCCAGCGCGCGGCGGCAACGCCAGCTCCGGCTGCGTCAGATCCGGCTGTCCCCACCACCCTTCTCCTCCAGCGATCTCCTCCCCCCAGACCCGACCTGCCTCGTCATGGGGGCCAGGTTTGCTGCGGGTGGGAGCGGGTGACACGGTTGCAGGACCGGGGGAAACCCTAGCAGCCATGCCGGCGGCGACGGCGGCGACGCCCGTGGGCACCGCGCACCTTCCCGGAGGCGCCGTTCAGGTCCTGCCCCCACCCCCTTCCCCTGTGTCTCCCGGGAGAAATCCTCAACTTTTTTGGGCAGCGGTGACGCCCTTGGCGCCGTAACCTTCTTGAAGGCGCTATTTTGGGAACACAGATGGGTTGTGGGCTTCGTTGTGGTGTAGGTGGCGTGTGTCGGCGACGGCAGCGTGCGTCCAGCGGTGGCGAGGACTCCCCTGGTGTTGGGTCAAGGTGTTTTGGTGCTCTGCGTTGGGCTGCAGTGTATTCCTCCGGTACCCTTGGATCTTCCAGGACGAGAGGGGATAGGGTTCCCCTCCTACGGTGGCTGCACTTCAGCTCGTCGAGCGAGCCGAAACTTCCATTTTGGTCTTGGCCCTTGCTATTGCCCATTTGTGCATTCTGCCCGCTCGCCCTCTTTCATGTCAGAACTATCGCTTTTGGTGTTGCTCTGCTCTAGGTGAGTCGTCGTCGGCATGTCAGGAACGCCTGGTTCTGCCCAAATGGTTTCTTCGATGCGATCCATCTAGGCTCTAGGGTGAGCATGTCCATCGTTCAAAGGTGCGGCGCCTTCGAGCCAGGCGAGGAGGCAGGGGCTTTCTTTGACGATGGATCGGGATGGATATGTCTTCTTCAAGCCCAGGTGTGTTGGCAACGGCGAGCCTTACATCGTCGTCGGTGCACTCTCCTGACCAGGATTTCACTTCGCCTTGGTTTTCGGCGTGCAAGAGGTTTATGGCATCTCCAAGCTAGAGTTTCTTTCTAGCTTGTAGTATGTCTATTGTGAGCTCGTCCCTGGCGTCCTTGTATCTTTGCCTTCTGTCTTCTTTTGTTTAGTTGGTGAGTGTTGTAATTTTGAATTGTAATCTTGGACGGTTGATGGCTTTGTTAATTTAAAGCCGGGTTTTTCTTGAGCCTTCGTTCTAAAAATCAATGAAAAGATGTGTAATTTTTGCCGTATCCGTGAAAAAAGTTGTCTTCGGCAAGCATGGTACTTCAGCATTGTATATTTTTCTCGTTCTCGGTCCAGAAACTTATACGTTGTCAAACAAACACGTAGTACAATCATGGCACAAAAAACAAAAACACGTAGTACAAGATCGAGCTGTTCTCTGCGGAAGGACCAGTCTCGCGTTCCAAACATCGGCCTCGTGGTGGTGTTTGGCTCTCAGGATCACGCCAGTCCAAGGATGGGGCCAACGGACGATGATCAACTTTCGTCGGGAAGACCTTATCGTATGCTTACAAATGATGATGGGGATGAGGTGGTGGTGATGGGACCAATTAGCTTCTTCCATCCACCAGACAGAAACAGTGATCTAGTTCGGAGCTCGACTGATCTGACGGCCGTTCGGCGTCCGGTTCCTCATTTTGTTTATCACATATGCCACATTAGTGAAAGCCCTTTCCATCTCAACTTCTCAAGCCACGTTGCATGCATCATGCATGGACACTCGACCAATTCTCGTTCCGGGTGGAAGGTCCATCGGAGAAACGGCCATTCTACACGTGGGATTAGTGTGCGGGCGGGCGGGCGTACGGAAGGAATTAACCCGATGGAGCGGCCATTGACGCCGACGAGTAGCCGGTAACCGTGCCCGCCGCCGTCCGGGCCGCTCCAACGAGTATACTAAATAAGCCTGGAAATCGCCGGTGGTGATCTCGACGGGAATTGAAGCCATGTGGTTGGACCTCTCTTTCTCCGTTCCCTGCCGCACGTCACCCCATGGATCGCTCGCTCGTCCCGGTGGATGGCCGATCAGTCCCCGGCCGGACAGTTCGCGAGGTCGGACCCTAATCTCACAACTGTTCAGTAGGCCCTGCGGCCTGCGGGTACGCACGGGCTTTGCTATGAGATTTGCACCTACCGTTGAAAACTATTCCGGGCATCAGCCCACGGAATCTTCAGATACGTCAAAAAGTTTCAGAGGCACTGTTCCGGACGCCCCTCCGTGAGAGCGAGCGCGAGATGATGAGCGAAACCTGATCGTCAAGCTGAGACATCAAGCTGAGACATCACCGGAATCGTCAATCTCATCTGCCCTATTCAGTGGCCGGATGCGGTGGTAGCCGGGCGGCGGCACGGCTGGTCTAGCTCTAGCCGTCCAGGTCCGGCGACGGCGATTACGCTGAAAAGCACCGGTACCGGCGCCCAAACCGCCCAATTAAGTGGGCGCCCTTTCAACTTTTCAGCAGTAGCCTTTCGAATTTGCCGGCTCTGTTGCTGCAGCTACAGTTCAGTTAGTTGACTGCTCGACTTGCTGACCTCGCGTAGCCGGGGGACCCTGTGTTGTTCTCTCGCTGGCCTGGTGGCTGGTCCTGACGCAACGTTGCGTTCACTCGACTCGAGCTTCTTGGGCCACTTCCAGCGCTTGTTTCCTTTCGGCATAGTAATTTCTAGCTAGCGCTTGTGAACTGTGATTGATTCTAAGCTTTTCAGAGAATCCCCAATAGTGAATGTCTATATGGGGATTGATTATTCGTCACCCTCTGCGAGGAATAGTTATTCTTCATGCCTCTTTATTTTAACATTAATGCACCGTAATTTTACATTTCGTAAATTTTATCTTATTTCAGACGTAAAAAGAGAATGTAAGAAAATATATAATTGCCGTAACAAATTATGTTACGTAAAATTACAAATGTAAAAACATAATGTAAAATGTACATAAAATACAATTTTTTTGGTCTTATGATCTATATTTTTTTCTCATGCCAAATTTTACGCATTGAATCAATATGAATGTAGCTTTCAAATATAATTTATTTATGAAATGATCGTCAGATTACCTCGGGTGAAGAATAACTTATTCTGCACACTGGATGATAAATAGACTTTCTATATTTCATATATATATATATATATATATATATATTATATATATATATATATTATATATATATATAGTAACACTATATAGGTCATAAGACAAGAAAATTTGTAGTTTATGTGTATTTTAGACTATATTTTTACGTTTGTAATTTTACATAACATAAAATATTTTTACGGCGATTATATATTTTCTTACGGTCTCTTTTTACGTCGGAAATAAGACAAAACTTATGGAACGTAAAATTACGGTGCATTGATGGTAAAATAGAGGGGAGTGAAGAATAACTATTCCTCAACCAGGATGACGAATAGCGCGACCATATATATAAAGATTCCATGATATACACGTTCAAATTTGCAGCGGAACGTCTACATAGGCAAGTTCTATACTATCTCTTCTATATTTCAATATTATTTTGTAACTGCCAATTCAGCTGACATTTTAACAGAATTCAAACAATTCATAATTGCAGTCCTAACATCTATTTTTCAAACGACTGTATTTCCAAACAACTAGTTTTCAAATGGCTATATTTTCAACAATTCATCCTCCTGGCGGCGTCCACATACGCGATGGTGGCGTGCCTCTTCCTGGTCTCGGCAGGAAGGAGAAACCTAGCCTTCGGTTCGGCTTTGGACAACGCCTTCACATCGCCCACCCGTGGACGTCACCAAGGCTGATTTGGACAGTGTGTAAATTCGCATGCCCATTTAGACCAGTTGTTGGATGCCAGTTTTTGGATCTTATTGTGCAAAACGGATATACACGTCCGTTTAGACGTGCTATTGGAGATGCTCTCACCGGCAAAGATTTTGCCTCCGTTTTGAGAATAAAATGAATATGTGTGTGACATTTTCTGTAGATGCGTACTTCAGAAATAGTGTCTGGGTATCAAAATAGCTATACTATTAATTTCATGGGATGAGGCTTCGGGTCGACATTGCTTGAGTGGCAGTGTCGTCGATTGTCGATGCATCCCTGAGGGTGCTAGGGGCGGCGGCCCCGACGTGTTGGCACGACGTGTTGGCACGACGACAATATGAGCAGCCTGCTACCTATATGAGCATGCATTATGTAATGAGGGGGTTGCTGCCATAAATTCATCGTGGTGATAATATGAAGCCTGATAACTACAAAAACTAAAATAGTTTGTAGCTAAAAATCGGACTACGGTTACATACATGTTCATGCTACCAGCATGATAACTACAAAATTCAAAATAGTTTTTAACCACTATTTTCGCCGGACGAACACCCATTACGTACATGCGTTAAATTTTTTGCACCATCACTCATTATATACATGCATTAAACGTCCTCCTCAGTTTTAAAAATTCAAAATAGTTTGGTGCTCAAATCGTTGATCCAATTAAAAAAATCCATTTCCATCATTAATTTCGTCACGGACAGGACCTTGAAAAGTAGATCCATGTTGCTATGTTCCGCGATTTTTTTAAGGTTAAAAATAATCAAGCTGCAGTATGTAGGTTACTACAACAAGTTTTGACCGGCTCCAGTAAGGGAGGGTCGATGACGGCGGCGCGCCTTCGGCTCGTTTCAGTGATTGTAGTCGTCGCTAGGTGATCCATGAATCTGAATATAATTTTTATTATTTCTGGTGTTCATTGTATTGTCATGATTGAAGATAAAAAGAACAAAAACTTTCCCATAAAATAAAAAAGTTACAGGCATTGTCCTGGAACACAATTCGGGACCATGTCCTCGTGTTCCAACATTAAGAACCGATCCCGCTGCTAGGCACCTAGTATTGGACTTAGGACCGATCGACCAGGAACCAGATGGTCCTGATCCCAGACAAAAAGTGAACACGATAAAGGAGTTTCATAGTAGGCAACTAAGGCCCTGTTCGGCAGCCCTTCACTCTGCAGCCTAATTTTTTAGAATTGGCAAACTGGCGCTCCGTACGTTCCCGTATTCTACGGAGCCGGATGACTGCCGAAGGGGCTCTAACTGTCCATGCCCGAGACAAAAAGCTCCCTAGTGTACTGTACCACTCCGTCACAAGCAAGGCTAGTACTAGTAGAGTAGACAAAAAGGGTAGTATAGTACGTAATCACGTTGAGGAAACTGCAGGGCGCCGTCCTGTTGCGGCCCCGCGCTGTCTGCCGCGTAACAAGCAAGAAGACAGAGGGTTGAGAACGAAACAAAAACGGCAGAGCACGAACGCGGACGGACGGAGGAACTGCGCACGTCCAAGAGTTCGGCCCCGGCACGGTGGATCGGCGGGCCGCGGGTCGGGCGCGATCCTGTCGGCGCCGGTGCGCGTCGCCGTCGCGGGACGAGGCCGGTCGACGCTTGCCCCGGCCGGCCGGGAGGTTTCGTGCGGATCCGTCTCGATGGCGTCGCGCGCTGATTCGGCTGCGCCTCGACGCACGCACGCGCGCGCGCGTTCGCTGTATCTGGTGGTAGTTGCAACGGCATCCGGGCCTTAACCAGACCGACCGTGGCGATTTGGCACGCGGTGACGCAGAGCTGGCACACGGCAACGTGCATACAGGTTACGTACGCCGTCGGTGGCAACCACGCGTGAACCGTGCGCCCGCCAATAAACATGTCCGGCGAACTGACCTCCGTATATATATATATATATATATATATATATATATATATATATATATATATATATATATATATATATATATATATATATTTAAAACCGGAGTACGATAAATTCCATTGTTATTGACAGGTAGAAACACACGTGCTCCTTCCAACCAGATTGCACCTTCAGCTAGCTGCGCCTATGTTGGAACACGTAACTATGTCCCAGTTACATGTTCAAAAAGAGAGAATGTTACATTGGCCTTACGTACGTGTGGGGTCATCATGTATGAACCAATTCTTTCGCAATAAACAAATAAATAAAATGTATGCTCGCCTCAAGTGGCAAGAGCATCTACAGACAACCTCCTCAAACGCCTCTATATGTTCGAGCGAATGACTCGGTCAGCGACCGGTCACAAAAAACGTGACCGAGCCGGGCGCCTCAAAACGATCATATACGTCTGGGCAGACCGGCACCACTCATATCCAGGGACGGATATGAGGAGGCCCGAACGCGTCTGTAACTTCAAACTAACATGCGGGACCCACAAGGACACCCGTCGAAACCAAAAGCGGTCCAGTGAGAACGCCGCTCCAGCGCGCTGCCCGAGGTGCCAAATCCGGATATTTAAGTTGGAAGGCGGCACCCCAATCCTAGCCCGTTCCATTTCCCTCCCCCTTCCCCGGTGCCGCCATCGTCCAATCCGCTCGCCCTCTATCGGTAGTCATGGCTCAGTAGTGAATCTCCATTTATGTCATGCTCACCTCGAAGCGGCGGTTGGAGCTGCTGGAAGAGATCCGGGCCAGGTGCGAAGCTCGGATGCAGTCGGACTGCCTCCAGACTCGCCGGAGGAGAAGCAGGTGCGAGATGCGGCCATGAAGGACGCGGAGCCGGAGGAGGAAGAGGATGCAGGCGAGGTGATTCCGGCACCTCCGGCCGCGAGCTTCGCCATGACCGACGTGCTGGTGGAGTACGAGGTCGCCCAAACGGAGGCGGCGACTAAGCAGCAAGACATCCTCGAGTCCATTCAGTTGGAGCTCTAGGTGGAGATAACCGCCGTTTTCTTAGTCAGGCAGTCACGGAGCGCGACGAAGTCTTTACGGCTGTGGATGAGATGGCCACCGAGCAGGAAGCTGGTCCATCCGGCACAGCCGGCACAGATGTCGTCTACATCTCCGACGACGAGTAGTACTAGTAGTCTAGTTCATATATCTATGTAGTGGTACATGAGTTATTTTGTACTCCATAGTTGAGTCACTTATTTTGAGACGGGGGGAGTAGTATATATGGATTTGAGGGTGTAAATTTATGGTATGTGATTGTGGTGGATGGAATATGAGGGGTGACCTCGCCCCGTCTGAAGACATGCCCACAGACATATAAGAGCAACTCTAGCAGACCCCGCAAAACGCCCCGGCCCGCAAAATAACCGCCAAATTGCGGGTCGGGGCCAGAAAATCTGCACGAGCAGACCCCGCATCCCGCCCCGCCCCGCAAATTTTTTTGCGGGGCGCGGCAAATCTTCTCCCCGAACCTCTATCTTCACGGGCTGGGAGGCCGACCCGAGCTCAACCCCTATCCCGTGCGAGATTTGGCGGGAGGGACATTTCCGCATGGCCCTTCCCGCTCCCCGCACCCTCTGCCACCATTGCCCCCACTCCGCAAGCTCCGGTTGATCTTCTCCAGCCGTCCGTCGCCGCCATGGACGACCCCCTGCTGTCCCCCGTCACCGTCGAGGTCGACCACGCCCCTTCCGCTCGGGCGGATCTCGTCGCCGGCCAAGTTGGCCCCGCCGCCGTCGCCCAAGCCCAAGCCGCGCCTGCCCGCAAGCGGCAGGGCAACGTTGTCGTGCTGGGCGGGAATCTGGCCGCCCCCGCCACGATGGCCCGCGCTCCGGGCGCCAACGCGACAGCGCGATCCCGGCCGGCGGCGGAGAAGGTCGGTAAAGTCATGGGCGTAAAGCGGAGGAAGGTTCCAGCTTCAAAGAAGCCACCTTCTTCAACCTCTCGCTCCATCCCGCCGCAAGGAGGTGCTCCGGCGATGCCGTTCAACGGTGCCGCTCCCCCCGCGAGCGAGGTGTTCGATGAAATGGCCAGAAGGTATGCGCCTTCGGTCTTGGCGATCCCCTTTCATTTTTCGCCATTATTCTCGATAGCGCGTGACTTGTTATCGTTCGCTATAGTGGTGGTTCGAACAATGGAACAACCGAGTTCATGAACTTGTTGGACACGAACGCGGTTGACATTGATCAAGCCCCTTTTGAACCATTCGAGTACAATGAAACGGAGGCCGGCGTGGATGATCATGGTTGTGCGGACGAATTGGAGGAGATCGAAGCGGAAGCGTTTGAGCAATCGCAAGCAAAAACTGGGAAAAGCATAAGATCGAAGAACTACACGATCTTGGAAGATCAAGCTTTGATTCAAGCATGGAGTGCGGTGTTTCTTGATGCATGCACGGGTACATCTCAAACTTCCAAGAGATATTGGCAAAGGATCGAAGATCAATACTTCCGCATTATGGCAAAGTATCCCAATAGGACTCCACGCACATTTCGGTCGCTTCAAGGGCATTGGGAGAACATAAAGCCTATGTGCAGCCGTTGGGCAGTTTTCTTGGAGCAAGTACGCAATGCACCTCCAAGTGGCACCGTGGAGTCCGACCATGTGAGTTTGTTTTGCCTTTCTTCAAATTATGCATCATCATATTGCATCATGAGAAGTGATTGGATCACTTTGTTCACATTGTGTAGGAAAAGATTGCTCAACATAGATACAAGGCACATGGAAGCTTCGGAAGGCAAAATTTTCAAACTAGAGCATTGTTGGGAGTTGCTCCAAAAATGCGAGAAGTGGAAGTTGATCGACAAAGAATCCCCACCAAAGAGAGGCTCACTTACAAACATGGAAGAAGATGAGGATGATGATGGCCCAAGAAATTTGCACAAGCCTGATGGTGACAAGAAGACCAAGGAGAAGATGAAGAGAGAGCAAGAAGCATCAAGCTTGAGGGAGAAGATTGATGCCATGTTGCAATCCAACGAGTCGATGTTGTTGAAATCGTTGGAGATCAAGAAAGAGTTGGCCGAGAAGAAGGCGAAGGAGAAGCAAGAAAAGTGATAGTTGCTCAAGGAAGAGGGGCTGCGCAAAGCTGCCATCGTGGAGAGAAGAGCACGAGCCGCCGAAAACAAATCTATGTCCATGTTGCTCGCCGAAGAGAACAAGATCATGTCAATGAACCGCAATGACATGGACGACCTCACCAAAACATGGCATGATATGGCAAGGAGGGAAATCTTGAAGAGAAGAATGGTGGCGTCGGCCGGTTCGTGCTACAGTTCCGGTGATGTTTTCTCCGCTCCATATGGTGGCAATGTGGATGATTTCGGTGCGGGAGTTGGAACTGTTGGGGAACGTAGTAATTTCAAAATTTTCCTATGCACACGCAAGATCATGGTGATGCATAGCAATGAGAGAGGAGAGTGTTGTCTACGTACCCTCGTAGACCGAAAGCGGAAGCGTTAGCACAACACGGTTGATGTAGTCGTACATCTTCACGGCCCGACCGATCAAGCACCGAAACTACGACACCTCTGAGTTCTAGCACACGTTCAGCTCGATGACGATCCTCGGATTCCGATCCAGCAGAATGTCGGGAAAGAGTTCCGTCAGCACGATGGCGTGGTGATGATCTTGATGTTCTACTGTCGCAGGGCTTCACCTAAGCACCGCTACAATATTATCAAGGATTATGGTGGAGAGGGTCACCGCACACGGCTAAGAGATCAATGATCAATTGTTGTGTCTATGGGGTGCCCCCTGCCCCCGTATATAAAGGAGCAAGGGGGAGGAGGTGCGGCCAGGCAAGGGGCGCGCCAGGAGGAGTCCTACTCCCACCGGGAGTAGGACTCCACGCTTTCCATGTTGGACTAGGACTTGGGGGGGAAGGAGAGAAAGATGGGAAAGGAAAAGGGGGGGCGCCGCCCCCCTCCTTATCCAATTCGGACATGGAGGGGAGGGCGCGCGGTTGCCCCTTGGCCTCCTCTCTACTTCCTCCACTAGACCCATTAAGGCCCATTAGGTTACCGGGGGGTTCCGGTAACCTCCCGGTACTCCGGTAAAATGCCGATTTCACCTGGAACACTTCCGATGTCCAAACATAGGCTTCCAATATATCAATCTTTATGTGTCGACCATTTTGAGACTCCTCGTCATGTCCGTCCGGGACTCCGAACAACCTTCAGTACATCAAAACATATAAACTCATAATGAAACTATCATCGTAACGTTAAGCGTGCGGACCCTACGGGTTCGAGAACAATGTAGACATGACCGAGACACGTCTCCGGTCAATAACCAATAGCAGAACCTAGATGCTCATATTGGCTCCTACATATTCTACGAACATCTTTATCGGTCAGACCGCATAACAACATACGTTGTTCCCTTTGTCATCGGTATGTTACTTGCCCGAGATTCGATCGTCGGTATCTTAATACCTAGTTCAATCTCGTTACCGGCAAGTCTCTTTACTCGTTATGTAATACATCATCCCGCAACTAACTCATTAGATGCAATGCTTGCAAGGCTTTAAGTGATGTGCATTACCGAGAGGGCCCAGAGATACCTCTCCGACAATCGGAGTGACAAATCCTAATCTCAAAATACGCCAACCCAACAAGTACCTTCAGAGACACCTGTAGAGCACCTTTATAATCACCCAGTTACGTTGTGACGTTTGGTAGCACACAAAGTGTTCTTCCGGTAAACGGGAGTTGCATAATCCCATAGTCATAGAAACATGTATAAGTCATGAAGAAAGCAATAGCAACAAACTAAACGATCAAGTGCTATGCTAACGGAATGGGTCAAGTCAATCACATCATTCTCCTAATGATGTGATCCCGTTAATCAAATGACAACTCATGTCTATGGTTAGGAAACATAACCATCTTTGATCAACGAGCTAGTCAAGTAGAGGCATACTAGTGACACTCTGTTTGTCTATGTATTCACACATGTATTATGTTTCCGGTTAATACAACTCTAGCATGAATAATAAACATTTATCATGATACAAGGAAATAAATAATAACTTTATTATTGCCTCTAGGGCATATTACCTTCAGTCTCCCACTTGCACTAGAGTTAATAATCTAGATTACACAGTAATGATCTAACACCCATGGAGCCTTAGTGCTGATCATGTTTTGCTCTTGGAAGAGGCTTAGTCAGCGGGTCTGCAACATTCATATCTGTATGTATCTTGCAAATTTCTATGTCTCCCACTTGGACTAAATCCCGAATGGAATTGAAGCATCTCTTGATGTGCTTGGTTCTCTTGTGAAATCTGGATTCCTTTGCCAAGGCAATTGCACCAGTATTGTCACAAAAGATTTTCATTGGACCCGATGCACTAGGTATGACACCTAAATCGGATATGAACTCCTTCATCCAGACTCCTTCATTTGCTGCTTTCGAAGCAGCTATGTACTCCATTTCACATGTAGACCCCGCCACGACGCTTTGTTTAGAACATCACCAACTGACAGCTCCACCGTTTAATGTAAACACGTATCCGGTTTGCGATTTAGAATCGTCCGGATCAGTGTCAAAGCTTGCATCAACGTAACCATTTACGATGAGCTCTTTGTCACCTCCATATATGAGAAACATATCCTTAGTTCTTTTCAGGTACTTCAGAATGTTCTTGACTGTTGTCTAGTGATCCACTCCTGGATTAATTTGGTACCTCCCTGCTAGACTTATAGCAAGGCACACATCATGTCTGGTACACAGCATTGCATACATGATAGAGCCTATGGCTGAAGCATAGGGAACATCTTTCATTTTCTCTCTATCTTTTGCAGTGGTCGGACATTGAGTCTTACTCAACTTCACACCTTGTAACACAGGCAAGAACCCTTTCTTTGCTTGATCCATTTTGAACTTCTTCAAAACTTTGTGAAGGTATGTGCTTTGTGAAAGTCCAATTAAGCGTCTTGATCTATCTCTATAGATCTTAATGCCCAATATGTAAGCAGCTTCACCGAGGTCTTTCATTGAAAAACTCTTATTCAAGTATCCCTTTATGCTATCCAGAAATTCTATATTATTTCCAATCAATAATATGTCATCCACATATAATATCAGAAATGCTATAGAGCTCCCACTCACTTTCTTGTAAATACAGGCTTCTCCAAAAGTCTGTATAAAACCAAATGCTTTGATCACACTATCAAAGCGTTTATTCCAACTCCGAGAGGCTTGCACCAGTCCATAAATGGATCGCTGGAGCTTGCACACTTTGTTAGCTCCGTTTGGATCGACAAAACCTTCTGGTTGCATCATATACATCTCTTCTTCCAGAAATCCATTCAGGAATGCAGTTTTGACATCCATTAGCCAAATTTCATAATCATAAAATGCGGCAATTGCTAACATGATTCGGATAGACTGAAGCATCGCTACGGGTGAGAAGGTCTCATCGTAGTCAATCCCTTGAACTTGTCGAAAACCTTTCGCAACAAGTCGAGCTTTATAGACAGTAACATTACCGTCAGCGTCAGTCTTCTTCTTGAAGATACATTTATTCTCAATTGCTTGCCGATCAATGGGCAAGTCAACCAAAGTCCACACTTTGTTCTCATACATGGATCCCATCTCAGATTTCATGACTTCTAGCCATTTTGTGGAACCTGGGCTCACCATCGCTTCTTCATAGTTTGTAGGTTCATCATGATCTAGTAGCATGACTTCCAGAACAGGATTACCGTACCACTCTGGTGCGGATCTTACTCTGGTTGATCTACGAGGTTCGGTAGTAACTTGATCTGAAGTTTCATGATCATTATCATTAGCTTCCTCACTAATTGGTGTAGGTGTCACAGAAACCGGTTTCTGTGATGTACTACTTTCCAATAAGGGAGCAGGTATAGATACCTCATCAAGTTCTACTTTTCTCCCACTCACTTCTTTCGAGAGAAACTCCTTCTCTAGAAAAACTCCGAATTTAGCAACAAAAGTCTTGCCTTCGGATCCGTGATAGAAGGTGTACCCAATAGTCTCCTTTGGGTATCCTATGAAGACACATTTCTCCGATTTGGGTTCGAGCTTATCAGGTTGAAACTTTTTCACATAAGCATCGCAGCCCTAAACTTTCAGAAACGACAACTTTGGTTTCTTGCCAAACCACAGTTCATAAGGCGTCGTCTCAACGGATTTCGATGATGTCCTATTTAACGTGAATGCAGTCGTCTCTAAAGCATAACCCCAAAACAATAGCGGTAAATCAGTAAGAGACATCATAAATCGCACCATATCTAATAAAGTACGATTATGACATTCAGACACACCATTACGCTGTGGTGTTCCGGGTGGCGTGAGTTGCGAAACTATTCCGCATTGTTTCAAATGTAGACCAAACTCGTAACTCAAATATTCTCCTCCACGATCAGATCGTAAAAACTTTATTTTCTTGTTACGATGATTTTCAACTTCACTCTGAAATTCTTTGAACTTTTCAAATGTTTCAGATTTATGTTTCATTAAGTAGATATACCCATATCTGCTTAAATTATCTGTGAAGGTGAGAAAATAACGATATCCGCCACGAGCCTCAACATTCATTGGACCACATACATTTGTATGTATGATTTCCAACAAATCTGTTGCTCTATCCATAGTACCGGAGAACGGCGTTTTAGTCATCTTACCTATGAGGCACGGTTCGCAAGCACCAAGTGATTCATAATCAAGTGGTTCCAAAAGTCCATCAGTATGGAGTTTCTTCATGCGCTTTACACCGATATGACCTAAACGGCAGTGCCACAAATAAGTTGCACTATCATTATCAACTCTGCATATTTTGATTTCAACATTATGAATATGTGTATCACTACTATCGAGATTTATCAAAAATAGACCACTCTTCAAGGGTGCATGACCATAAAAGATATTACTCATATAAATAGAACAACCATGATTCTCTGATTTAAATGAATAACCATCTTGCATCAAACAAGATCCAGATATAATGTTCATGCTCAACGCTGGCACCAAATTAGAATTATTTAGGTATAATACTAATCCCGAAGGTAGATGTAGAGGTAGCGTGCCGACCGCGATCACATCGACTTTGGAACCATTTCCCACGCGCATCGTCACCTCGTCCTTAGCCAATCTTCGCTTAATCCGTAGCCCCTGTTTCGAGTTGCAAATGTTAGCAACAGAACCAGTATCAAATACCCAGGTGCTACTGCGAGCATTAGTAAGGTACACATCAATAACATGTATATCACATATACCTTTGTTCATTTTGCCATCCTTCTTATCCGCCAAATACTTGGGACAGTTCCGCTTCCAGTGACCAGTCTGCTTGCAGTAGAAGCACTCAGTCTCAGGCTTAGGTCCAGACTTGGGTTTTTTCTCCTGAGCAGCAACTTGGTTGCTATTCTTCTTGAAGTTCCCTTTCTTCTTCCCTTTGCCATTTTTCTTGAAACTGATGGTCTTATTGACCATCAACACTTGATGCTCTTTCTTGATTTCTACCTCCGCGGCTTTTAGCATCGCGAAGAGCTCAGGAATAGTCTTATTCATCCCTTGCATATTATAGTTCATCACGAAGCTTTTGTAGCTTGGTGGCAGTGATTGGAGAATTCTGTCAATGACACTATCAACAGGAAGATTAACCCCCAGTTGAGTCAAGTGATTATGATACCCAGACATTTTGAGTATATGTTCACTGACAGAACTATTCTCCTCCATCTTGCACCTACAGAACTTATTGGAGACTTCATATCTCTCAATCCGGGCATTTTCTTGAAATATTAACTTCAACTTCTGGAACATCTCATATGCTCCATGACGTTCAAACGTCGTTGAAGACCCGGTTCTAAGCCGTAAAGCATGGCACACTGAACTATCGAGTAGTCATCAGCTTTGCTCTGCCAGACGTTCATAACATCTGGTGTTGCTCCTGCAGCAGGCTTGGCACTTAGCGGTGTTTCCAGGACGTAATTCTTCTGTGGAGCAATGAGGATAATCCTCAAGTTACGGACCCAGTCCGTGTAATTGCTACCATCATCTTTCAACTTTGCTTTCTCAAGGAACGCATTAAAATTCAACGGAACAACAGCACGAGCCATCTATCTACAATCAAACATAGACAAGCAAGATACTATCAGGTACTAAGTTTATGATAAATTTAAGTTCAATTAATCATATTACTTAAGAACTCCCACTTAGAAAGGTATCCCTTTAATCCTCTAAGTGATCACGTGATCTAAATCAACTAAACCATGTCCGATCATCACGTGAGATGGAGTAGTATCAATGGTAAACATCAATATGTTGATCATATCTACTATATGATTCACGCTCGACCTTTCGGTCTCCGTGTTCCGAGGCCATATCTGTTATATGCTAGGCTCGTCAAGTTTAACCTGAGTATTCCGCGTGTGCAACTGTTTTGCACCTATTGTATTTGAACGTAGAGCCTATCACACCCGATCATCACGTGGTGTCTCAGCACGAAGAACTTTCGCAACAGTGCATACTCAGGGAGAACACTTATACTTTGATAATTTAGTGAGGGATGATCTTATAATGCTACCGTCAATCAAAGCAAGATAAGATGCATAAACGATAAACATCACATGCAATCAATATAAGTGATATGATATGGCCATCATCATCTTGTACTTATGATCTCCATCTTCGAAGTACCGTCATGATCACCATCGTCACCGGCGCGACACCTTGATCTCCATCGTAGCATTGTTGTCGTCTCGCCAATCTTATGCTTCCACGACTATCGCTACCGCTTAGTGATAAAGTAAAGCATTACAGCGCGATTGCATTGCATATAATAAAGCGACAACCATATGGCTCCTGCCAGTTGTCGATAACTCGGTTACAAAACATGATCATCTCATACAATAAAATTTAGCATCATGTCTTGACCATATCACATCACAACATGCCCTGCAAAAACAAGTTAGACGTCCTCTACTTTGTTGTTGCAAGTTTTACGTGGCTGCTACGGGCTTAGCAAGAACCGTTCTTACCTACGCATCAAAACCACAATGATAGTTTGTCAAGTTGGTGCTATTTTAACCTTCGCAAGGACCGGGCGTAGCCACACTTGGTTCAACTAAAGTTGGAGAAACTGACACCCGCCAGCCACCTGTGTGCAAAGCACGTCGGTAGAACCAGTCTCACGTAAGCGTACGCGTAATGTCGGTCCGGGCCGCTTCATCCAACAATACCGCCGAACCAAAGTATGACATGCTGGTAAGCAGTATGACTTATATCGCCCACAACTCACTTGTGTTCTACTCGTGCACAACATCCACGCATAAAACCTAGGCTCGGATGCCACTGTTGGGGAACGTAGTAATTTCAAAAAAATTCTACGCACACGCAAGATCATGGTGATGCATAGCAACAAGAGAGGAGAGTGTTGTCTACGTACCCTCGTAGACCGAAAGCGGAAGCGTTAGCACAACGCGGTTGATGTAGTCGTACGTCTTCACGGCCCGACCGATCAAGCACCGAAACTACGGCACCTCCGAGTTCTAGCACACGTTCAGCTCGATGACGATCCTCGGATTCCGATCCAGCAGAATGTCGGGGAAGAGTTCCATCAGCACGACGGCGTGGTGACGATCTTGATGTTCTACCGTCGCAGGGCTTCGCCTAAGCACCGCTACAATATTATCGAGGATTATGGTGGAGGGGGGCACCGCACACGGCTAAGAGATCAATGATCAATTGTTGTGTCTATGGGGTGCCCCCTGCCCCCGTATATAAAGGAGCAAGGGGGGGAGGTGTGGCCAGGCAAGGGGCGCGCCAGGAGGAGTCCTACTCCCACCGGGAGTAGGACTCCCCCTTTCCATGTTGGACTAGGACTTGGGGGGAAGGAGAGAAAGAGGGAAAGGAAAGGGGGGGGGCGCCGCCCCCCTCCTTGTCCAATTCGGACTTGGGGGGTGGGGGGGGGGGGGGGAAGGGGCACGCGGCTGCCCCTTGGCCTCCTCTCTACTTCCTCCACTAGGCCCATTAAGGCCCATTAGGTTATCGGGGGGTTCCAGTAACCTCCCGGTACTTTGGTAAAATGCCGATTTCACCCGGAACATTTCCGATGCCCAAACATAGGCTTCCAATATATCAATCTTTATGTCTCGACTATTTAGAGACTTCTCGTCATGTCCGTGATCACATCCGGGACTCCGAACAACCTTCGGTACATCAAAACATATAAACTCATAATGAAACTGTCATCGTAACGTTAAGCGTGCGGACCCTACGGGTTCGAGAATAATGTAGACATGACCGAGACACGTCTCCGGTCAATAACCAATAGCGGAACCTGGATGCTCATATTGGCTCCTACATATTCTACGAAGATCTTTATCGGCCAGACCGCATAACAACATACGTTGTTCCCTTTGTCATCGGTATGTTACTTGCCCGAGATTCAATCGTCGGTATCTTAATACCTAGTTCATGTTGGGGAACGTTGCAGAAAACAAAAATTTTCCTACTTGTTTCACCAAGATCATCTAGGAGTTCATCTAGCAACAAGTCATCTAATCCATCTACATACCTTTGTAGATGGCGCACGGAAGCGTTCAAAAGAACAGTGATGATGTAGTCGTACTCGACGTGATCCAAATCACCGATGACCAGCGCCGAACGGACGGCACCTCCGCGTTCAACACACGTACGGGACGGGAGACGTCTCCTCCTTCTTGATCCAACAAGGGGGGAGGAGAGGTTGATGAAGATCCAGCAGCACGACGGCGTGGTGGTGGATGCAGGGCGTCACAGAAGCAGGGCTTCGCCAAGACTACGAGGGAGAGACGTAATGGGGAGAGAGGGAGGCGCCAGGGGCTGGTGTGAAATCCCTCCTCTCCCCCCACTATATATAGGGGTGCCATGGGGGGGGGGCGCCGGCCCTAGTAGATGAGATCTACTAGGGGGGGGGGCGGCCAAGGGGAGGTTTCCTCCCCCCCAAGGCACCTAGGGGTGCCTTCCACCACATGGACTCTTCCATGGTGGAAACCCTAGGCGCATGGGCCTATAGGGGCTGGCGCCCCAGCCCACTATGGGCTGGGTTTCCCCCTATTTCAGCCCATGGGGCCCTCCGGGATAGGTGGCCCCACCCGGTGGACCCCCGGGACCCTTCCGGTGGTCCCGGTACAATACCGATAACCCCGAAACTTGTCCCGATGCCCGAAACAGCACTTCCTATATATAATTCTTTACCTCCGGACCATTCCGGAACTCCTCGTGACGTCCGGGATCTATCCGGGACTCCGAACAACATTCGGGTTTCTGCATATACATATCTTCATAACCCTAGCCATCTCGAATTAAACGAGATCCCGATACAATGTTCATGCTCAAAGCTGGCACTAAATAACAATTATTAAGGTTTAAAACTAATCCCGAAGGGAGATGCAGAGGCAGCGTGCCGACGGCGATCACATTGACCTTGGAACCATTCCCGACGCGCATCGTCACCTCGTCCTTTGCCAGTTTCCGCTTATTCCGCAGCCCCTGCTTTGAGTTACAAATGTGAGCAACTGCACCGGTATCAAATACCCAGGAGCTACTACGGGCACTAGTAAGGTACACATCAATTACATGTATATCATATATACCTTTTGTTTTGCCGGCCTTCTTATCCGCTAAGTACTTAGGGCAGTTCCGCTTCCAGTGACCGCTTCCCTTGCAATAAAAGCACTCAGTCTCGGGCTTGGGTCCATTCTTTGGCTTCTTCCCGGCAGCTTGCTTGCCAGGCGCGGCAACCTCCTTGCCGTCCTTCTTGAAGTTCTTTTTACCCTTGCCTTTCTTGAACTTAGTGGTTTTATTGACCATCAACACTTGATGCTCCTTCTTGACTTCTACCTCCGCTGATTTCAGCATTGAGAACAACTCAGGAATGGTCTTTTGCATCCCCTGCATGTTGAAGTTCATCACAAAGCTCTTGTAGCTTGGTGGAAGCGACTGGAGGATTCTGTCAATGACCGCATCATCCGGGAGATTAACTCCCAGCTGAGACAAGCGGTTATGTAACCCAGACATAGTGAGTATGTGCTCACTGACAGAACTATTTTCCTCCATCTTACAGCTGAAGAACTTATCGGAGACTTCATATCTCTCGATCCGGGCATGAGCTTGAAAAACCATTTTCAGCTCTTCGAACATCTCGTATGCTCCATGTCTCTCAAAACGTTTTTGGAGCCCCGGCTCTAAGCTGTAAAGCATGCCGCACTGAACGAGGGAGTAGTCGTCAACACGTGTCTGCCAAGCGTTCATAACGTCTTGGTTCTGTGGGACGGGAGGATCACCTAGCGGTGCTTGTAGGACATAATCTTTCTTGGCAGCTATGAGGATGATCCTCAGGTTCCGGACCCAGTCCGTATAGTTGCTGCCATCGTCTTTCAGCTTGGTTTTCTCTAGGAACGCGTTGAAGTTGAGGACTACGTTGGCCATTTGATCTACAAGACATATTGCAAAGATTTTAGACTAAGTTCATGATAATTAAGTTCATCTAATCAAATTATTAATGAACTCCCACTTAGATTAGACATCCCTCTAGTCATCTAAGTATTACATGATCCGAGTTAACTAGACCGTGTCCGATCATCACGTGAGACGGACTAGTCAACGTCGGTGAACATCTTCATGTTGATCGTATCTTCTATACGACTCATGCTCGACCTTTCGGTCTTCTGTGTTCCGAGGCCATGTCTGTACATGCTAGGCTCGTCAAGTCAACCTAAGTGTTTGCATGTGTAAATCTGTCTTACACCCGTTGTATGTGAACGTCTGAATAAAACACCCGATCATCACGTGGTGTTTTGAAACAGCGAACTGTCGCAACGGTGCACAGTTAGGGGGAACACTTCTTGAAATTAGTATGAGGGATCATCTTATTTACTACCGTCGTTCTAAGTAAACAAGATGCAAAACATGATAAACATCACATGCAATCAAATAATGAACGTGACATGATATGGCCAATATCACATAGCTCCTTTGATCTCCATCTGGGGCTCCATGATCATCTTGTCACCGGCTTGACACCATGATCTCCATCATCATGATCTCCATCATCGTGTCTCCATAAAGTTGCTCACCAACTATTACTTCTACTACTATGGCTAACGCATTTAGCAATAAAGTAAAGTAATTTACATGGCGATCCTCGATGACACGCAGGTCATATAAAAGAATAAAGACAACTCCTATGGCTCCTGCCGGTTGTCATACTCATCGACATGCAAGTCGTGATTCCTATTACAATAGCATGAACATCTCATACATCACATATAGATCATTCATCATTCATCACAACTTTGGCCATATCATATCACAAACCACTTGCTGCAAAAACAAGTTAGACGTCCTCTAATTGTTGTTGCAAGTTTTACGTGGCTGAATTAGGGTTCTAGCAAGAACGTCTTCTTACCTACGTTAAAGCCACAACGTGATTTGTCAACTTCTATTTACCCTTCATAAGGACCTTGTTCATCGAATCCGCTTCAACTAAAGTAGGAGAGACAGACACCCGCCAGCCACCTTATGCAACTAGTGCATGTTAGTCGGTGGAACCGGTCTCACGTAAGCGTACGTGTAAGGTTGGTCCGGGCCGCTTCATCCCACAATACCGTTGAAGCAAGAAAAGACTAGTAGCGGCAAGAGAGTTGACAAATCTACGCCCACAACAAATTGTGTTCTACTCGCGCAAGAAGAACTACGCATAGACCTAGCTCATGATGCCACTGTTGGGGAACGTTGCAGAAAACAAAAATTTTCCTACTCGTTTCACCAAGATCCATCTAGGAGTTCATCTAGCAACAAGCCATCGGATGCATCTACATACCTTTGTAGATCGCGTGCGGAAGCGTTCAAAGAACGGTGATGATGTAGTCGTACACGACGTGATCCAAATCATCGATGACCAAGCGCCGAACGGACAGCACCTCCGCGTTCAACACACTACGGGACGGGAGACGTCTCCTCCTTCTTGATCCAGCAAGGGGGAAGGAGAGGTTGATGAAGATCCAGCAGCACGACGGCGTGGTGGTGGATGCAGGGCGTCACAGAAGCAGGGCTTCGCCAAGACTACGAGGGGGAGACGTAATGGGGAGAGAGGGAGGCGCCAGGGGCTGGTGTGAAATCCCTCCTCTCCCCCCACTATATATAGGGGTGCCATGGGGGGGCGCCGGCCCTAGTAGATGAGATCTACTAGGGGGGCGGCGGCCAAGGGGAGGTTTCCCTCCCCCCCAAGGCACCTAGGGGTGCCTTCCACCACATGGACTCTTCCATGGTGGAAACCCTAGGCGCATGGGCCTATAGGGGCTGGTGCCCCAGCCCACTATGGGCTGGGTTCCCTCCTATTTCAGCCCATGGGGCCCTCCGGGATAGGTGGACCCACCCGGTGGACCCCCGGGACCCTTCCGGTGGTCCCGGTACAATACGATAACCCCGAAACTTGTCCCGATGCCCGAAACAGCACTTCCTATATATAATTCTTTACCTCCGGACCATTCCGGAACTCCTCGTGACGTCCGGGATCTCATCCGGGACTCCGAACAACATTCGGGTTTCTGCATATACATATCTTCATAACCCTAGCGTCACCGAACCTTAAGTGTGTAGACCCTACGGGTTCGGGAGACAAGCAGACATGACCGAGACGACTCTCCAGTCAATAACCAACAGCGGGATCTGGATACCCATGTTGGCTCCCACATGCTCCACGATGATCTCATCGGATGAACCACGATGTCGAGGATTCAATCAACCCCGTATGCAATTCCCTTTGTCAATCGATATGTTACTTGCCCGAGATTCGATCGTCGGTATCCCAATACCTCGTTCAATCTCGTTACCGGCAAGTCACTTTACTCGTACCGTAATGCATGATCCCGTGACCAGACACTTGGTCACTTTGAGCTCATTATGATGATGTATTACCGAGTGGACCCAGTGATACCTCTCCGTCATACAGAGTGACAAATCCCAGTCTTGATCCATGTCAACCCAACAGACACTTTCGGAGATACCCGTAGTCTACCTTTATAGTCACCCAGTTACGTTGTGACGTTTGGTATACCCAAAACACTCCTACGGTATCCGGGAGTTACACGATCTCATGGTCTAAGGAAAAGATACTTTGACATTGGAAAACTCTAGCAAACGAACTATACGATCTTGTGCTATGTTTAGGATTGGGTCTTGTCCATCACATCATTCTCCTAATGATGTGATCTCGTTATCAATGACATCCAATGTCCATAGTCAGGAAACCATGACTATCTGTTGCTCAACGAGCTAGTCAACTAGAGGCTTACTAGGGACATGTTGGTGTCTGTTATTCACACATGTATTACGATTTTCGGATAACACAATTATAGCATGAATAAAGGCAATTATCATGAACAAGGAAATATAATAATAATGCTTTTATTATTGCCTCTAGTGCATATTTCCAACAGTTCAATCTCGTTACCGGCAAGTCTTTTTACTCGTTCTGTAATACATCATCCCACAACTAACTCATTAGCTGCAATGCTTGCAAGGCTTTAAGTGATGTGCATTACCGAGAGGGCCAGAGATACCTCTCCGACAATCGGAGTGACAAATCCTAATCTCGAAATACGCCAACCCAACAAGTACCTTCGGAGACACCTGTAGAGCACCTTTATAATCACCCAGTTACGTTGTGACGTTTGGTAGCACACAAAGTGTTCCTCCGATAAACGGGAGTTGCATAATCTCATAGTCATAGGAACATGTATAAGTCATGAAGAAAGCAATAGCAACAAACTAAACAATCAAGTGCTATGCTAACGGAATGGGTCAAGTCAATCACATCATTCTCCTAATGATGTGATCCCGTTAATCAAATGACAACTCATGTCTATGGTTAGGAAACATAACCATCTTTGATCAACGAGCTAGTCAAGTAAAGGCATACTAGTGACACTCTATTTGTCTATGTATTCACACATGTATTATATTTCCGGTTAATACAATTCTAGCATGAATAATAAACATTTATCATGATACAAGGAAATAAATAATAACTTTATTATTGCCTCTAGGGCATATTTCCTTCAGGAACAAGCGCCGGAGGTGGATTCGGTGGCGCTGATGAACTCCAAGGTGGACTCGATGGCGCGGAGTGAAGATCGATCAAGATGATGCCGGACATGGGCGCAAACCTTTTGCAGGGCCCTCTTTTGCGTTAGCCGTAATGAACTTGACTTCTATTTACGCGTAAAACTGTTTGTGTCGTTTGAATTTGAACTTGTTTGTGAAATCCTATGTCAAATGCGAGATTTGCAGTTTATCTATTTGCGGGTCGTCACGGTGGTGTCCGAGCAGAACCCGCATAGCCGACCCGTAAAAAAAATGTATTCCACGAATATAATTTTTTACGGATCCGTTTGCGGGGTCTGCATCTGTGCAAGTCCGCGTCGGCCCGTAAAAACTGTTTTGCGCGAACTGCAAATGCATTTTGCGGCCGGCGTCTTGCGAGGTCTGCTAGAGTTGCTCTAAGGGCTCATATTTGTCATATGCGACTGTTGATGCTCTCACATGTGTTCCAAGGGCAAACTACATGTTCAAAATCTGGTTCAATGCCGTGCCGAATATAGAACATGATTCAGATCCGATTCAAGTCGTTTAAAAAAAAATCAGAATTTATACTCTAATCTGTACTCTACATACATGTAGCTTTAGTCAGAGAGACATGCAGGTGCTACGTTAGACGCCCAAAGACTTGTTGTTGAATGGTTAGGGAACGGTGGTATCCGCAACCCATTAGAATTCAAATTCTAGATTTGAATTGATGCTCTCAATATTTATGGATTTTTTTTCAAGCTTCTGGTGATGTTTGTTCAGTGAAAGAAGACTTTCCCGTCGATTATGAGGCGCCTTTGATGGCTTTGTAAAATCTCAAGATACTATGATGTCTTAGTCTTTTGGAGATGCTCATAGATTAGAGTATGTGTGCGTGCATTCATAGGGATGAAGACATGCTCGTGTTTATATTATACCGATTTCGATTGCACCCTGTTAGAAATAAAAAAAAGCTCAGCAAGCAGAAGCGCTGGAGCGAGCACACCGCGATTGACCCCCATGCAGAGCATGCGTGGACCGCGGAGGCGCCTCCGGAGTCTCAGTCGCCGCACCCGCGACTAGCACCCATCAATCTGCCGACGGATTGTTCGCCTGATTGACCGAAGGTCGAGCGCCGTCCATCCACGTACGTCCGCGCGCGAAGCAGCGCGGATCCCGGAGGCACGTAGTACGTCTTTGCTCCGAGGGTGGCCCGTGGACATCACGCAGCTGCATTCCAGCGTACCCCGGAGACCGGGCTACAGCGACTCCGGCCAAGTGGAGACAGCCACGGCTACCAACCAACCAACCCCCCCAACTAGACTCATCGGCCCTGCCGCGCGTGGCGGCAGCAAGCCAGCAACGACGGCCCGCCCCGCCCGCCCTCATTCAGGGCTGGTTGGAGCGTCGCTGGTCTGCACGCTGTGGCTAACCGATCGACGCACGTTAGTGACGATGCGCGGTTAATCAATCGACGGCACCGCGCGACGGCGACGGCGAGACGGGCGGGTTGACCGTCAAGGGGTGACGCGTGATTAAAAATACTCCGATATAGCACGCGCGGTGTGTGGGGTGGAGACATAGGCCGCGATTTGATCTGAGCTCTGAAGTCAAGGGGAAGGAGTCATATGCTAAGCTGCTGCTAATATCTGGTTTGTTGTTGGTTGTTGCGAGTGCTTAGGTAAGACCGTTTCGTTTGTACGTATGTTGCGTGAACTACCCTTTTTTTTGAGTTATATATATGTTGCATGAACTACTTCCTCTGTTCCAAATTAGTCGTCGTGGTTTCAGTTCAAATTTGGAACGAAGGGAGTACTCATTACATACTCGTCACATGTAAAAGGGCAAAACGAGAAGCCACATTGCCCATTGCCTCCTGCAGATTCTTATAAGTCTGTCACTGCCACCAAAAAAAAAAGATTCTTCTAAGTCAGACTGAGAGAGCCGAGTGACAGAGACAGAAGGTGGAGGAACTTTACTCAGGAAGCCCAACTCAATAATCACGCCCCCCCGGAAAAAATAAGAAAAAACTCAATAATCACGAGCAACAGCACTTGCACACTCGTGGGCTGAAAAAACAAATCTTGCACATTCGCGGGCTCCAAGCGATGGCTTCGGAGGCCCAACTGCTTCCAAGGCCCAGCAGCCAGCATTTTGTCCCACGCCGCACCCACGCGTGCCGGCGTGCTGCGGCGGCACCCTTCACCTTCACCGGCGTCTCCTTCGTCCCCACCGCGCCCCAAAAGCGTAAAACCCCCAAATCCTCCAACCCTACCACGGACCCCCACCACCCAGGCCCTCCACCAAGCCTCCGCTCCGCCACCGCCGCGGCCGCCGCCCTCCGGCCTCTGCGCCGCCTCACTCCGACGGCACCGAGGTGAGCTCTCCGAGAAACCCGCATTGCGCGCCTACGCGCCGTTTCCCTCGCCGAGCTGTTCGTTCGTACGGTGTGCCAGCGCAACCCTAGTTAACTCCCTTCCGCCATGGACTGGTCTCACCTCTCGGCGCGTGCGTGCGTGTGTCTGGAGTCTGCAGCAGCGCGATGGAGCTCGCGAAGCAGGGGCGGCCGCAATTGCCTTCGGCTGCGCACCGGGCCGCGCAGGTCCCGTACCCCGCGGCGTTCCACCCCGGCGACTGGGGCGCGCGGGCGCCGGCCAGCTCCTACTTGATCGTGCCCATGAGCCAGCACCCGGCGCAGGCTGGCGTGCCCAGGCCCAGCGCGGACCTCACCGGGGCGAGGCCTTTGAGCAGGGTGTCGTTGAGGCCGCCGCAGCAGCAAGTGCTGCCTGTTCAAGCGGGTTTTCCTGGGATGGTTGCGTCGCAGCCGCCGCCGCCGACGCCCTCGGTGGTCAAGAAGACGCCGATGTCGCCCAAGGTCCAGATGCTCAAGTCGCTGCCGTCGCAGGTGTCTGCTGGCAAGCGTTCTGTTCAGAAGGAACTGCCGCCGAAGGCTCATCCGCAGTTGTCTGAGTCTGTGAGATCGAAATTCAGGGAGGCTCTGGCTGCTGCCTTGAGTACGGATTCTGACCAGCAGGTTGGGCAGAAACCTTCTGGAAATGTGTCACCTGTGGGATCATCTGGTGAGAACAGGCAGGCAGACGGTGGTAGAATGCAAGCAATCACAGCCATATTCCAGGATGCAGGTAAAGATGATGGTGGTGATGATGATAATGTCACAAAGGTTGCTGCTATCAGAAGAGAACACGGTGGCATGTTATGTAGCAATTTGGGATCAAACATGACAATGCAGCAACGAACAGAACATGTTCCCTTGGGAAACAAAGCATCGGGCAATAGCGCTGTTTCTTTAGATGATCTTCTGCAAGGTGATGGGCTTTGCTGGACTCCCCACATTGTTCTTGGAGCTTCTGAATCCATGTCACAACCCAATCCAAAAAGGGCCAGGATGTCTGATGTTCAAACTGGGGTTAACGTATCTCAAATTGGTCCGGAGCCTAAAAGAGCAACTACCATGGATGAGGTAATAGAAGGAAAGAAGGTCATGACTCATAAGGCCCAAAGGTTGGCATTTATAATTGAAGAGGAGCTGTTCAAATTATTTGGGGAAGTTAATAAGAAGTACAAGGAGAAAGGTAGATCACTTCTGTTCAATCTGAAAGATAAAAACAATCCTGGGCTGAGGGAACGAGTCTTGTCTGGAGAAATAACGCCTAAATGCTTATGTGCAATGACTACTGAAGAACTTGCTTCAAAGGAGCTTTCAGAGTGGCGGATGGCTAAAGCTGAAGAGCTTGCAAAAATGGTTGTTCTTCCTGATAGAGAAGTGGACGTTAGACGCTTGGTGAGAAAAACACACAAGGGAGAATTTCAAGTTGAGGTGGAAGAAACTGATGTTTTCCCTGTAGAAGTTGAGCTTGGTGGTGATTCACTTTCTTATGTAACATCAGAACCCGTTGCAGTTCAAACCAAATCTGACGATAAAGCAAGTGTACACAGGGAGATCAAGGAATCGGACAACAGTGTGCAAGATGTAGTTGGGACATGGAACAGCAATACATCATGCAATTTAGAATATCCAGAAAATGAGAAAAATTATCTCATGCTAGAACCAATGGTTGATGACTTGAAGGTTATGGAGAATCTTCCACTGATCATGTCACTGGATGAATTCATGCAGGTCCTTGATTCAGAACCACATTCCAAAGATCAGTCCGTTGGAGCCCTGCAAGATGATCCTAATACTAACAAAGATGACAAAGCTAAGTCAGCAAATTTTCTCATAACCATGGACAAGGCCGCTGTATCAGAATTCCAATTTCATTGTGATGTGTCGTCTCCAAGAAGTTATTGTGAATCCAAATTAGAATCACGCATAAACAAACCAGTTCCAGTTTTGGATCCAGTTGAAGAACCAAAGGGAGATGTGTTGGTCAAATCCCCCACTGAAAAGGTGGGTGCTGAAAAATCAGATACTGTTAATGGCTCGATTCCTGAATCTACTATGCAGTGTAAGAAAACTCCTGATGCTGTGCTGACACATGACATTATATGGGAGGGAATAATTGAGCTCAGTTTGTCTTCAATCACAAATATCGTTGCTATCTTCAAAAGGTTTGTTTCATCTACCTTGCTTATGATACTCATGCATGATTAACCTTTATTTTTTTGAGATGTCCAGTTAACGACAAGAAGTACTTTCATTTGTAATTTCAACAATTTTAATGAACAACAGACCATTTCATTATGTAGAGCATCACATGTCCTAGTATGCATCTCAATGTTTTGGCGGCATCCTTATTTCATCGTCATGTTGCTTCTCTTTTGCAGTGGTAAAAAGCCATCTACAAATGAGTGGCGCCGCTTTCTTGAAATCAAGGGAAGAGTGAGACTCAGTGCTTTTGAAGAATTTCTTGAACAGCTTCCTAAATCCAGGAGCCGTACTATAACGGTAACTATTATTTCTGTGTGTGGTTTCATATATGCTATTGTTGGTTTGATGACTACGTTGTTAACTAAAATTGGCAATTGGATTCTACCCTTTCTGTTACTGGCACATACACATTCTTGCACTTGTTGCCTTGCAAAACAGTTGTGTTTGTCGCTTTGACAGGATAATAATTGATTGTAAGGACCCATCAAAAACATGTGCTCTTGCGTGTGTTTCGTTGTGGTTACATCATATCTGCATAAACTGAATTTTCTTTATCATGTGAACTCACAGTGTACCCGTTCACAGTCTAGGCCCTGGGATGCCATAAAATGGAAGATTAAGGCTGCGTTCGACTCCTCTCCGCTCCCTCCACTCCGCTCCGGAGTGGACCAGGCTCTAGCTCATTTTCACGGAGCGGCTAAAACTGAGCTCCACAACTCCGCGGAGTCAGAGCGGAGAGGAGGGATTCCGAACAAGGCCTAAATGCCACCGTTATTTAGTGTGTTTGAAGCCTACATGGCAGACTGTGAAGGGATGGGCCTGTGGCCTAGTGGTGGGAGCGTGATTGTTCGTTCCAACCCACCTGGGTTCAGCCCTAGGATTGACAGGGTGTGCGATTTATTCAGGGTGCATCTCATGTTATATGGGATAGTGCATGCCAGCATGTGTGGGAGACCCACACTTGTGTGTAGGTGGGTGGTGTGAATGGTTGTGTGCGTATATCTTGTACCCTCACAAAAAAAAACCATATACTAGTAGGAAGCGCTTTCCTGTCATGATCCATGTAGAGTTTTTTTTTCTCAACATATGTTGCAGTTGTAGTATTGTCAGGTACTGCGAATTTCATAATCTTTTCGTATGATAAGCCGTCGACTTCGTAGTGTACACAACTGAGTTTCCTGCAACAGATCAATAGAAGCAAGCCATGGATAGACCTAGTCACCTAGTCATCGTATAGTTAGTTAATAGTTTGATACTTCTACATTGTGACATTTGGTACATTTACTGTTACATTAGTGTTATATTGAGCCATTTACTTTCTTGAAGGTCACCTGTGTACGGTTAACAAAGGTGCAGATAGATTTTTATATAGCAAAACAAATAGATTGCTTTGAGCTTTGACATACTGAACTTGAGCATCTTCGTACGATACTGTTAGGGTGCTCTTACCAACAGTATGGTATTGCAAAGCGACCGGGAGAATAAACATTGGACAAGAAAAGAAAGGAAAGGGAAAGCCCTGATAAGAATATATATACATGTTTAGCATTACTGTTAAAGTGTATCGTGGTTCATGCAATGTGTTCTTGCGCCCTTCCAATATGGTAATTTATGATGGCAACTGCAACTGTATGCAGGACCGCGTATTTGAATTATAATTCTATTGCGTGAGGCAAACTCGTGCCTTCACAGGCTTTCTGTGATTGCTCCCAAATCCCGTCAGATTTGATATTTGTGTTAGTTTACGCCACATGCAACATAATTATTCATTATAATATCATGATTTTCTCTTAGTGGGCAACCAAACATACTTAAGCACTAAATTGAAAAAGAATAAAATCACACAGATTGCACACATGCTGTAAGCCTTGTGCTACTGCAAGTAACTGAATACCTGAAATGCCGCTGCAAAACAGACACTCCTTATTTTATCACCACTTCTTAAAATTGTACTGTTTTTGCTAGGGCCGTGGACAGCTGCAAATGCCCAAATTTAGTTATTATTGTACTATCATTTATTATAGATAGACTATTCTTAGATATAGTTTGCTAGTTTTATAGGTAGATGGACTATTTTTCTCTGAGATTGAGATCTAGGTAATCTATCTCTAAACAATAACAAACTCTATAGTGTGACTATTAACTTATGGATATCCTAATGATAACCAAACTTGGGTATTTTCATGTTGTACTTCTTCATAATACCCATCTCGTCCTCATCTTCTTTTTGATGAAAACGCTATTTGTTGGCCCCTCTCTTTGATGCCACACCAAGCCAAACTTTTCTTTCTTCCCCTGTCGGGCACCATACCGTGCCACAGGCTCTGTCAGTGTTTGGCTATCCGCTCTCCTAGGCCCGATCTAGCCATGGTAGCGGCTACATGGCAGGCCTCGCATCTCACTGAACCTTGTTGAAGCTGCTACCACCCTCCTACATGTTGTTCCTTCATTGTTCACCCCCTTGCTGCAATACCATTGTCGATAGCATCGCCGAGACCTTCCCTACCCTTATTGACGCCAAATAAACATTCCTTGCTGCTTGCCCTTCTCGCCATTCTGCCAAGCCTTGCCATTGCCATGCTTCAGCCTCGTGTCATCTCTTCTCTCTCCTTATACCGAAAAAGGCTTCATGGCCCACTTTATAAATAAAGCCATAAGGATACAAACACCGAAGGTTCTCACACAAACACAAGGTTAGAAGGGAAAAAGAAAGGAAAACACGAAAGTTACTTGCTGGGGGCACAGCAAAACAAGCCCACAAAACACACAGAACCACGGTACACAGTACGCTACTTCGCTCTCCTTATGAGGTCCTGCCACTTGCCATTCCAGCAGCCGAGAGACCTTCCTTCATGCTCCCACCTGCTGGAATTTGCCGCTGCATCGCCAGGCTATGGTCCTAGTCTACCATGCCATGCAGAAGATAACATAAGCTTGGGCTGTTATGACTAGTTGGTTGGGTGGAGGCCGTCTGATCAGAGCCCCAACCCAGGCATCGATGCTGCTTTGGCAGAGATTTGATGAGTAGGCATGGATCAGTGAAAGAGAAGGGGAGATAAGATTGGGATAGTTAGGAAGAGGTTAGCTAACTGGTGGCCCAAGGCTGACAGAACAAGCTGATATGTGGGCCATATTGGATCAGTTCTTTTGTGACGAAGGGCAAATGGTTTTTGCTTACCTGTCACAGCTAGCTCAGGAAGTTTGGTCAACAGTGGCAATAGAGCAAGGTTATTAAAATAGCGGCATATGAATTTTACGGCCCTAAACTGGAACCTTTTTTTTTTTGAACAAAGAAACTGGAATCTGTATGCTCATTTTAACATCCATATTTTTGTGTGAATTTGAATAACAAATAAACTACTCGTACTATTTAGACTTTGGTAGACTGCCCTGTTCACATTGTACTGAATTCAAATATCGAATATTTCTGGTAATCTGTACCTATTTCACACCTTTCTGGCTACTCTTGAGTTTTGCTCCTGAAAACATTGTTTTTTTTTACATTGAGCATCTGTCACTTGTTTTACAGGTAACTGAGTTACGTTGGAAGGAGGGCTCTCTTGAGAGTGGTCGACATCATCTCTTAAAGGTTCCTCCTTACTATCTCTCAAGTATTTGCTCTTGAGTCGAAGCTTAGCACTGTCACACAGCTCCTGATTTGCTAACAATCTATCATTCTTCTGCAGACTATTGACTCATATATAGCAGATGAGAGAGTAGGGCTAGTGAAGCCTTCTGAAGGGGTGGAGTTGTACCTCTGTCCTTCTCAAGGGAAGGCAGCTCAGATACTTGCTGACCACCTGCCAAAGGAGCACTTGGGTAGTTTTACTGTGCCTGGAACATCTATCATCGGAGTCGTTGTGTGGCGAAGACCCCATGCCTCATCTAGGGTGCCCAACAGGCAAGAGGACCCCAAGAGGCAGGCTGCCACTTCTGGTTCAGCTATGCCCATGATCTCTCAGCCATCATCTCGCTCTTCCAATGCTTCTCATCAGGAAGTTGTAACCGCTGATGTTCCTCCTGGCTTTGGTTCTGGTGTTGTTAGGGATGATGATGACCTACCTGAATACAATTTCGTTAGCGTGTCAAACTCGGCTGCCAATGTGACAGTGCCACAGAGTTACAGGAGCCATCAGCATCTACCTCTCAGTTCTCCTCCGACAGACCGAGTGAGAGAATTGATTCGCAAGTATGGTAACAGATCTGCTGCAGCCCAACCCTGGAACAGCAATGGCGACGACGATGACTTGCCAGAATGGGATCTGTGTTCTCAAGGTAACCTCCAGCAGGCGCGGATTCCACAGCCACGTTACCCTTATCAACACCATGAGCAGCTGCAGTACCATTCCTTGCTTCAGCAATCGCAAAGCTCATTGTCCCAGGCATACCCCCAGCAGCACCAGCATGTTGCCATGCCCGTGCATGCTCAGTCGCTGACCTACAGCCACCCAACGCAGCCTGCTCAGCAATCCTACTTCGGTGTACCAGACGATGGCAGTGGGTCCTACGTCAATGGTGTAACCCATGGCACCGGGAAGGCGGGAGCCAATGGATGATGGCATGGAATCCAGGGTAGTTCTGTGCGTTCTCTGCAAAGCATCCGTTCTAATCGTTTGCAAGGATCTGGCGGTAGTAACGTGTCTGTGTTTGGTCCACCTATCGTAAGTGTCTGCTCAATGCTCACTATGATGGTGTAAGAATCATCCATCTTTATGGTATGGTCTCGTATCTTATTTGCTACTGGTGATTCCTGTGCTATCATTCTGATGTTATTATGAATGCCTTTTAAAACGAGTATAGTAATTAGTACAAGAGCTCCCCTGCTTTCCTTTTTCACTACTCCTAGATTTGATCAACAGATAGACAGATTGTGTATGGATGAAGCTCAGAAAGATCTTGCTTCGTTTCCACCTGAGCAACTCATGAAAACTAATTCAATCTTGAAAAAACTAGCAGCGAGCGTCTACACCAGGGCTGCTTCTGAAATATTCCAAACGGAGTTGATTGAGTCGCTCTATCATATCTTTATAGAAGACAGAGTTAATATTTACAAGAGCCTAGTGTAGATGGGAACATCTGCGAAGGCACACCCACTCCACACAAAAAACAAGATCACTCTCGCTGTTAAGGTTCAGGACATCCCTTGTGAAGCCAAGTACTATGTCAAAAGAGGTGGTGATCCTCCTACCAGGCACACTGTTGCCTACAATGTTGCCGAGAAGAAGGCTTTGGTGTGACTGCTGCAGGTTTGCTTTCTCGGCGATATTATGCAGACATGTGCTGGGAGTATTCATCTTAGCTCACATCGACAAGCAATGGACGAAGAAGGCAAATGCAGGGCCAGTGTTTGTTAGACACATCCTTGAAGATGAAAACCGGCACGCAGATTCTGTGACTTGGAGGTCCAATGATCTCGTTGGTGGTGACCCGGTGAGGCGTGGAGAGAAGGGAGCTCTATCAGCAGGCTCCTTCAAATTTGCAGAAGAAGTACCGCACTAAGCCTATAGAGAAATAGATAAACTGACCAAGGCTAGTGCCGGACAAGGCTGTCGCGGCCCACCGGCGCTCTACCGCTGCTGGAGGGACGGCGATGGCGGTGCGGCCGGGCAAGGTGGCCAGTGGACACGCGTATGAGGTGGCCGTCTGGTATAAACTATAGCTTTTTTTAGTTTGTAGTTAAACGACCGGAATATCGGTCATATATGTAAATTATATCCTAACTTGAAATCCGACGGGTTTACTTACATTTGTCTGGTTATTTTAAACCTTGTTTGAAATATATATGGATAGCTTTGAATGACCGGCTCCCACATCAGTGTTCGCGGACTAGTACTCTCTATCCGTGAACAACGGATGCGATGTCCGGTTTACAGGTCAGTGTGGAGATGCCCTTAGGCTGCAGTGCAATTGTGCAAAAAACAAATCGACTGAAACCTGTTTGTGTGAGTCGACTGACCCAAAAATTAAAACCAGTCAACTTGCACGTATTGATCCCATACTAGCATTACTCCTAGTATATTTTAGGGCTCGGCCTAGCTACCTCTCACCGCGTCTCAAGGGGCCAAGAAGAAGAAGAAACTTTCAAAGCAGCCCTCACCCCACGCATGCATATGTGCCATTCTTAGCTTGCTCTTAATTAATCTGAACCTCTTCTTCTTGCTACCACCGCGAGAAAGCAGCTGAGGCGCTCCCTTTCTCCTTTAAATTTGGACCTTAATTTCCAGCTCCTGCGTCCCATTCTCCAAACGCCCAGCACCTCATACTCTTCGTTGCTTTCCTAACTTTGGTTCACTCTCGGGAGAAGCTAATTAACCATCACCTCATACTCCGCCGATGCCTCCTTCTTCGCCTCTTGCCGTCCGCGAAGAACCATGAACTACACCGGGAGCGCCCTCTCCCTCCTCGTCCCCAAAGCCACCAAGGACATGTCCCGCCTGCACCAAGGCTACGACCGTGGCTAGCTCCGGCTAGCTACTAGTACTTGTAGTATACCTTTTCTGTTTAGATCCTTCCCCGTTGTCAGTTGATAGTTTTTCACACCGATCAGCCATGAAGGAGGTGGGTCAGAAGAAGAACATCCTGGCCAAGACGCTCCAGAAGTGCCGGTCGTTGGGCCACCGGAGGCAGCCGGCAGCCTACGGCGGTGGCGGCAGCGCCAGTGCCCCGGCGTCGCCACGCGCGGCCGATGGCAGGGCGGCGGCGTGGGCCGTGCCGGCGGGGTACTTCGCCGTGCTCGTGGGGCCGGAGAAGGAGCGGTTCGCGGTGCGCGCCAGGTGCGCGAACCACCCCCTGTTCCGGGCGCTGCTGGACGAGGCCGAGACGGAGTACGGCTTCGCCGGCTGCGCCGGCCCGCTCGAGCTGCCCTGCGCCGTCGATGATTTCATGGAGGTGATGTGGGAGATGGAGCAGGGGGGCGGCGTCGCGTCGTCGCCCAGCTGCGCTCGCTTCGCCGGCAGGGGCCACCACCAACAACAACAGCGCCACGGGTACCACATGTTGAGTCCGGGCACGTTCCGGTTCCTCGTCGCCGGCCGATCGTGATCACCATGCACGTGCTTGCTCTTCGCCAACGACGGTCTAAGTCCATCGTTGTAATCTTCCTTTTCTTCCTCTTTTTCTTTACGTGTAGGTTGTTGATGTCGAATGCATGTAGAAGTTAATTCTTCATCGCCTGCTTGATGGACTGCTAGCTTAGGGTGTTGATGTGATAATTTCATAAGTTGCCAACGTTTCTTGGTCCATCAGTTAGTGTGCATTTCGCGTGTTCTCCATGTGAATCAGATATGTATATGGTGCTCATTGTAAATGTAAACTATGGACAGAAGATGCTTCCTTTTGTTTTTGTAGAAGGACAAGTTATGGACTGTGCAATCTCGATGTATTGATTGGTGCACCAGGCACGTATATATAAGTACAGAGGTGGGCCACAACCTCAACTATACAAAGGAAACAGGAGGTGGGCCCTACACACAAATATACACGTACACAATATACTCAACCCCCCCCCCCCCCCCCCCCCCCCCGCGCAGTCGAAGAGGCGCCAGTGACGCAAAGACTGGAACGGAACTCCTCGAAGGTAGAAGTCGGCAGTCCCTTCGTCATCACATCGGTGAACTGTTGGGCAGTCGGCACATGGAGAACCCGAATACGTCCAAGAGCCACCCGCTCGCGCACAAAGTGAATGTCCAGCTCAATGTGTTTAGTCCGGCGATGATGAACGGGGTTGGCGGAGAGGTACACCGCAGAAACGTTGTCACAGTAGACAATCGTAGCCTGGGAGACGTCATGATGCAACTCCTGAAGTAACTGTCGTAGCCAGGTGCACTCGGCAACAGCGTTGGCCACAGCTCGGTACTCAGCCTCCGCGCTGGAGCGCGAAACCGTGGGTTGTCGCTTGGACGACCACGAGACGAATGAAGGACCGAGGTAGACGCAGTAGCCGGAGGTGGACCGACGAGTATCGGGGCAACCAGCCCAGTCTGCATCGGAGTAGGCCACCATCTCCAGAGAAGTAGACGCCGTGAGTGTCAATCCGAGGGTCATCGTGCCGCGGATGTAACGAAGGATCCGCTTCACGAGAGTCCAATGGGAGTCACGAGGGGCATGCATGTGGAGACACACCTGCTGAACAGCATACTGAAGATCCGGTCTGGTGAGAGTCAAGTACTGAAGAGCGCCGACGATAGACCGGTAGAAAGGAGCATCCGACGCAGGCGAGCCCTCAAGAGCAGAAACCTTGGCCTTCGTGTCAACAGGAGTAGCAACACGGTGACAGTTGAGCATGCCAGCACGCTCAAGAAGCTCATGTGCATACTTCTGCTGATGAAGAAAGAAACCATCCGGGCGCCGAACGACCTTAATGCCAAGGAAATAATGTAGAGCACCCAAGTCCTTAATGGCAAACTCGTCACGCAGCCGGAGAGTAATCTGCTGAAGAAGAGCTGCGGAGGAGGCCGTCAAGATGATGTCATCGACGTAAAGAAGCAAGTATGCAGTCGTGTCACCGTGGCGATAGACAAACAATGAGGCGTCCGAGCGAGTAATGCTGAAGCCCAGTGTCTGAAGAAACCCGGCGATCCGCTGGTACCAGGCGCGGGGTGCTTGCTTGAGCCCGTAAAGAGAGCGGGACAGCAGACACACATGGCCAGGAAGTGAGGCATCGACGAAACCGGTGGGTTGCTCACAATACACCTGCTCCTCAAGATGGCCGTGGAGAAAGGCGTTGGAGACATCCATCTGGTGAACAGGCCAGCCGCGGGAGACGGCGAGCTGGAGGACGATGCAGATCGTGCCCAGTTTTACAACCGGGGCAAACGTCTCAGTGAAGTCCACTCCAGCACGCTGGCGGAAACCACGGACCACCCAGCGAGCCTTGTAGCGCTCGAGAGTACCGTCCGAGCGGGTCTTGTGGCGAAAGACCCACTTGCCGGTGATGACGTTGGCGCGAGAAGGCCGGGGAACCAGTGTCCAGGTGCGTTTCCGTTGAAGAGCATCAAACTCCTCCTGCATCGCCGCAAGCCAGTGAGGATCACGTAGGGCGGCGCGAGCGGACGCTGGAAGAGGCGACGGCTCCGCGATGGAGGCTGAGAGGACATACTCGTCGCTCGAGTACCGGAGGCTCGTACGATGAACGTCGGTACGAGCCCGTGTAACGGGGCCAGGCGGCGCCGTCGGAGCCACCGGCGAGGCAGCCGGCGAGGCCGGCGGCGTCGGAGCCGGCGCCAGGAGCGGCGAGGTGGCCGGCGTCGTGGCGGCGGAAGAGGCGGCCGAGCCAGCGGCGCCCGACCCCGCGGCGCCCGAGTCGGGGGCGGCGGGTGAAGGAGGGGCGCCAGCCGCGCCGGCAGGGTCGGTCGAGGAGGCCGAGGGAGCGGGTGCCGGCGTGAGGGTGCGAGGACCGCCAAAGCCCGGAGGCGGTCCACGGGCCGAACGAGACCGTCCACCTGACGAGGTCGTCGAAGGGCTGCCGGTGGCCGGCGGTGACGAAGCGACAAGAGGTACCTGCTGCTGAAACAGAAACACCATCTCATCAAAGTAAACGTGTCGGGAGGTGAAAACACGATGGGAGACGGGATCATAGCAGCGGTAGCCCTTAGTGTTAGGTAGGTAGCCGAGAAAGATGCAGGCGACGGAGCGGGGTGCAAGCTTATGAGGCGCAGTAGCGGCGATGCTAGGGTAGCAAAGGCAGCCGAAGATGCGAAGCCCATCATAAGAGGGGGGTGCACCGAGTAGAAGATGATGAGGTGTAAAGTTTCCACGAGTACGACATGGGCGGATGTTGATGAGGAGAGAAGCGGTGGCGAGAGCGTCAGGCCAAAAGCGTGGAGGCACGTTGGCATGAAAGAGAAGAGTCCTAACGCAGTCATTGAGAGTGCGAAGGATGCGCTCAGCGCGACCGTTCTGCTGCGAGGTGTACGGGCAAGTGAGACGAAAAATCGTGTCATGTGTGGTGAGAAGATGACGAACAACGAGGTTGTCAAACTCCTTCCCGTTGTCTGTCTGCAACGCGAGAATGGGACGACCAAACTGCGTGAGAACATAGGAGTAGAAGGCGGCGAGTGTGGATATAACATCCGACTTGCGGCGCAACGGGAAGGTCCACACATAATGCGAAAAATCATCAAGTATGACAAGATAATAAAGAAAGACCGTATTACTTGCAACAGGAGAGGTCCAAACATCACTATGAATTAACTCAAACGGGTACGATGCAACAAAAGAAGAAGCCCTAAACAGAAGACGAGCATGTTTGCTGAGGCGACATGCATGACACGAGTGATCCTCGTTCTTATTACACGTGAAAGAAAAACTCCGAAGTATCTGGCGAAGGGTGGCAGGATTAGGATGACCCAAGCGAGCATGCCAAAGGTCCACTCCGGTGGCGAGGGCGAAAGGGGTGGCGGAAGTGGTGGAGGTGGCGGAGTGAACCGGGTAGAGCTCGTCGGGGCTGTCACATCGATGGAGCACCATCCGCGTGCGAGCATCCTTAACAGAAAAGCCATATTCGTCAAATTCAACGGTAACCGGATTTTCACGTGTAAGAGAACGAACGGAAACAAGATTTTTAATAAGTTCAGGGAAAACTAGAATATTAGACATGAATATTGGAGTGGAGTTAGACGGAAAATATGTATGACCAATATGGGTGATAGGAAGAGAAGATCCGTCACCGACGGTGATGCGGTTGGAAGTGTGGACAGGATGGGCGGTGTGGAGGTTACCGGGGTACGCCGCCATGTGAGCGGTGGCGCCACTGTCCATGTACCAATCGCCACCGCGAGTGTAGCTGGACGGGGAAGGAGTGTTGTGGAGAGCCGCCAGAAGAGCCGGGTCCCACGGTGCCGGCGGGAGAGGCGGCGCGGCCGTCAGGGGCAGCAGCGGCGGCCCACCTGCCAGCGGCTGCTGGCCGTAGGGCGCCGCGTAGGGCGGCAACGCGGCGTAGAACGCCTGGTGTGGCTGTGGCCGGGCGCCGAGAAGTCCCGGGGCAGGGGCCCGAGGAATCGGCATGGAGTAGGCGTGCACAACGCCGGTCCATGGGTTCTGACCGGCGTACCACGGGGCTGGCTGATAAGCCTGCTGCGGTGGGCGGGGTGCTCCTCCCTGAGCGCCGGCGCCCCTGCTTGCGGCCACCACGATGGCCGCCGCGACGACCCCCCCATTGGCTGCCGGCTGGGGCGGCGGGAAGGGGGCGGGCGGGGCGGGCGGGAAGCCTGGCGGGAAGGCGGGCGCCGCCGGCTGTGGCGGCGTCGGGCGCGGCGGTGGCGGGGCTGGACCCCCGCGGGTGCCGGCGACGAGGGCGGTGTGGGTCGCGCGAGTCCGCGCCACCTGCATCCGGCGCTCCTTCAACTTGAGGTACGCGACCACCTTAGCAAAGATGGGCTCCGGGATGAGGGTGAGGTTGGAGGCGGCGTTCCCGAAGTCCTCGTTGAGGCCGCCGGAGAGGGTGCTGATGAGGAGCTCGTCACCGATCTTTTTTCCGAGATCACGGAGCTCGTCGGCGAGCTTCTTGAGCCGCATGCAAAAATCATCGATGAAGGAGTCAAGTTGCTGACACCCGTAAAACTCACCGTAGAGCAGGACCTTGTGCTGCAGCCGGTTGTCGGTGAAGAGGCCGTTGAGCTTGGTCCAGACCGCATAGGCGTCGTCCTCGTCATCCACCACGGTGTGGAAGAGGTCGCTGGAAATGGTGAGGTAGAACCAGCGGATGATGGTGGCGTCGAGGATCATCCACTCCTCGTCGTTGATCATGAGTGCCGAGTCCACTGTGCCGTCCACGTGGCCGTGCAGGAGGTACTCACGGAACACAAGCAAAAAATACCGCTTCCAGACGAAGTAGGACGCGGTGGTGTGATCAAGCTTGACTGGAACGCGCTCATGGATGTTGAGGTCGCGGACGAGGGTGACATCGGGACCGGCAAACGGGTTAGATACGGTGGACGAGGAGGAGCTCATGGCGAGGGTTAGGGTTTGGGACTTGGCGCGAGCGGATGGAGGCGGGGTGGTGCGGGTTGCGGTGCAGCTGGGAGGGGCGGCGGCGCAAGGGGCAGGGAAGGGTGCGGCGCGGGTGGGAGGAAGGGGTGCGGGCGTGGGCAGAAGCGGAGCAAGCGGCGGCGGCGGCCTTGGGGAGAGGCGGCGGCAGCGGCGGGCTCGGTGGCGGGGAGAGGCGGCGGCGACCAGCGGCGGCGGCGGCAACCGGGAGGGTGGTAGCGGCGGCTGGTGGCGGCGGCGGGGAGTAGCGGCGGCGGCGGCGGCGCGTAGAGGCGCGGCGGCGGCGGCTTTAGGGTTTAGGATCGTGCTGCGATAGATACCATGTAGAAGGACAAGTTATGGATTGTGCAATCTCGATATATTGATTGATGCATCAGACACGTATATATAAGTACAGAGGTGGGCCACAATCCCAACTATATAAAAAAACAGGAGGTGAGCCCTACACATAAATATACACGTATACAATATACTCAACAGTTCTGGACGAAGCGGAGACGAGATCCACCTAAGAGCACTATCCGGAACAATGATCAAAGTCTTTTGCCGGGCAACGGTTTTGTGAACCTGCTATAGGCTAAGGTCTAAACTATTCTCCCAAGTCCAAAACGATCCAACTCTTTGAGTCACTTGCGCCCACAAGCAGCACTAGAAAAAACATTCATCGACAACTCAAAGCGCGACGCCAAGGCTAATCTAAGCGCCATTTAAGAAAAAGGGTTAATCTAAACGCAAGTTGATTACTACCTGATGACCAGATAACCACCCCTCGTGGCAACTGAGCTGAGCTTCGTCAGGCTCGGATTTTTCTGACCTGCCACTTGCAGTCCAGCATGTGTCGTGATCCCGAACCTGTGATGTCAACACACACAATTATTGTCATTATAGTAAAACTACACAATATAGAAATATGAACATGACATAGGCTACCGTCCCAAAATAGAGAAATATCATCATCTCACCACTAGCAAACCATATCGTCACATATGGAAGGGAAATTTGACAAAGCTTCCATAAAATGAGAAATAAATCATATTCTTATTTTCTCGCACACACTTTTTTAGAAAAGAAGGATCACCCCTGGCCTCTGCATCAGAGTGATGCATGCAACCCCACTCTCGCACACACTTAGGGGGGTCTCTCATGATCAATAGTTGTTGCATGGCTTGTCTTATTGATTACATCCTTTGCCATGCTTTAACCATACTGTCATCAATACACCTAAAATGGGTAGATTGAAAGTGCATCTGACACTTAATTATATTTTGGTGTGATGACAATATGATCAGTAGAACTAATAACCGATTCTAAAGTTTACCTCGGGTTATTGATTCCCTGGAAGTTTAATGTGGAGATGATTGCCCCGTCCCCACCCCATATTTTGAAAAGATCAAAGGCGTGGTTTTCCGACGGCTCGATGGTTTTCGTTTTGGTTCGATTTGATTCGTAGGACAACCGCACTATTAAGAGGGGTCATTGTGGATTGGTTTTGTGTTCGTACATTCTAAAACATATACACCAATCTTCTTACACCTACCACTTTAAATTACCTTGTTTGTGCTTTTGTGGAGGTATCCATGGAGATGAAATAGAAAGTTTTTGGACACCATGTGTGTTCGGAAACGTAGTAGAAAAAAAATCGCACCTACGATCACCCAAGATCAATATGAGGATGCATAACGGGTTGGGATCACAACCGTTACCGTCACCGAGTTGCAGCGGAAGAAGAACATGTCGGTGTAGATCGTATTTGGAGTCCCTCGAACCGTCGATGAACGATCCCTCGTACCGCCCACGAACAGTCCCTCGAACTGAAGACCGAAAGCACGACCTCTCTACTTGGTTGCAAGCATGCAACCTTCATGATCCGGCAGCGCTTCGCCGTCCAGAGCTAATCGTCGCCAGAGAATTAGAGGGAGGAGATTAGAACCACACTGGGCTTCTAATTATGAGGACAAGAGGATTTGCCACACTCTAATTAGTCAACTAGGACCAACTAGAACATGAACGAGAAGAACTAGAGGAGGCTCCAAAACTTGTGTGTTCAATTATGGCCAATACCTCAAGTATATATAGGTTAGAGGGGGAGAGGAGGGCTGGCAACAAATGAGGGAAGGCCTCCTTGGGGCGCCATCCAAAGGGGGAGTTGGACTCCTCCCCTACTAGGATCCCCCCCCCCCCCCAAGGAAAGGGGGGTGGGCTCCTCCACTTGGGCCTTCCTGGCCCAAGTTGCCTTCCACCTCTTGGCCTTTTAAGCCCTATTGATATTTAAATTAAATATAAAATGTTCTAAATATTTCTAGACCATTATATAAAAAAAATTCGAATTTTTTTCCACCTATATATATAATATATCGGTAATACCCGATATTCACTGAAACCCTTCCGGTGACCCCGAAACACTTCCGGATCCTCTCAGAACTATTCTGAATAAATATATTTTCATCACTCCCGTCCTACTACACTCAACAAATCATGATTTCCTTAAGCTTGTGACCCCGTAGGTTCCGTAACTCATAGACATGAATGAAACCGTTCGTTCAATGACCGATAGCGGGACCGTGGATGTCCATATTGGTCCCTGTGAGTACACGAATGATATTCGAGTGAACCTTTGGTTATAATGTGCTGTTCCCTTTGCTTCACGATATTTCACAAAAACCAGGATGCATTGGTATCCTTGAGTCATCACCATGCTCACTATACCGAAATCCTCGTTACCGGTTTTGTTCTTTTGTCTTGTTATTGTGTTCCGACATCCCCGTGACAAAATCACGTGTGTGTGGCCAGATGATGATTGATGCCGTCACACCGAGAGGGCCCTAATAATATCTCTCCATAGTCGGAGGCGTAAATCCCACTCTTGAGCTATCTGGCCACTTGTCAAACTTTCTGCTGAACATGTAAGTTGTCGTTATGATGGTCGTGTTACAGGTGGCATTTGAGCAACCCCAAAGCTCACCATACGGTAATAAGTCACCACGATACTCTCATGGTCTAAGGAGCAAAATCACACATTAACACTCCATGTTATTACAATTGAATACAGACGATATTAATTCAATTCAGAACAAATAAGTTTGGGTCGATTCAATATGATCGTACTTCCAACGTCATAATCTAAAAGTTGTTTCAGGACTATCATTTAGCACTTTAAATGATATCCTAAGATCCATAAAACGTGATCACCAACAACACTTGAGCTAGTCCTAGAGGCAAGACTAGGAACCTTTTATTTAACCGTTTATTATTCCAGACGTGCATATGTGTTTTCCACTCAATCACATATTCTAGGATCATAGCAGTTGTAGCATAGAATATAAACTCTATAATTATGAATATGGAATTGTAATAATACGAATATTATTGCCTCTAGGGCATATTTCAAATAGTCTCTCACTTGCACTAGAGTCAATAATCTAGTTAGCACTTTTAACTTTTACACCAATGGTAATCTGGTGTCAGTCCATGCTTTGCTTGTGGTATAGACTTCGTCCTATCGAATATGACAACTTCAGATCCATGTGTATCATTTACATTTCAATGCATCCATCATGCTTTCACATAAATTCATAATTTGCGTTAAACGAGCTTAGTATATATTGAATCACCGGCAATACCTTTGATTCCTTTAGATTGAGCTATAGACCCACTATCTGAGAATAATGTTTTATTTGCACAATCATCTAGAAACCAAGTTCATAAATGAACCTTTTGATTCATCACCCTCTATTGTTGCTTCTAAAGCGATAATATACTCAGCCTTTTGTTATAGAATTCACCACAGTAACTTTCTTGGATCAATTCCAACTTACTGTGCCACCATAATTCAAAATTCACTTGGAGCACCGACTGAAGTTTTGTCAATGTACTACTTACGCCAAGCATGTATTGATGTAACTAGCCGCGGCAACAACAATCACCGGTAAGGCTGGCAAAACTAGTTGCGGCAAGTCGATCCTCAAGCCAACGCCGCCCCTCCACGCCTTGGCGGCAATAACGACAACTTTCCTGACGAGAACGTTGGGGGCTACCAGGAGCCTCGCAAGGTGGCGTGCATCCTTGGTGAGGCCTAGACCCCCTCATCCAACCACCACTTGAAGAAGTTCTCTCGCGAGGTGAACGTGGCCCTTCCGGAGGTTGAGGCCTCCATGCCCTCAAGTGGTTGCGGTACACAATCTCCTTCGACTCCGCCAACCACCCCAAGTACACGAGGGTTGTGGGAACCATCCACATGTCGTGCACACCCACCGTCAACAAAGTTGCCGTCACCAAGACACTCATCAATGGCAGCGCGGGCCTCAATGTGCTCTCCGTGGAAGCCTTCAAGAAGCTCCAAGTGCCCTACGAGCGCCTGATGCTGACGAGGCCCTTCTCTGGCGTGACCGACGGCTCCACTCTACCTTTGGGACAAGTGCGCCTTCCAGTCACCTTTGGCACCTACAAGAACTACCACACCGAGTTCATCGACTTTGATGTGGCGCACATCAACCTACCCTACAACGCCATCTTCGGCTACCCCACGCTCATCAAATTCATGGTTGTGATCCACCAGGCTTACAACACCGTCAAGATGGCGGGCTGCAGTGCCACCATCACCATCCACTGCGATGACAAGGACGTGGTGCGCTCCCTCGAGCACGCATGCAAGGCTATGGCCACCACTTACCCCGCTGATGAGGACGACGCCGGGCCTGCCGAGCCTGCACCCGCGAAGAAGAAGCAACTGTTCTCTTAGGCACGCGCCGAGATGAAGAAGGTGTCACTGGACGACAGTGGCTCAAGGCCTGCCCTCAGCATCGACACCGGCCTCTCCCCAAATAGGAAGACGAGCTCGTCACCTTCCTCTGGGCAAATGCTAATATGTTCGCCTGGACAATATCAGACATGTCCGATGTACTAAGGGAGGTGATCGAGCACCACTTAGCTGTGTGTCACAACACACGGCCCGTGAAGCAAAAGGTACAGCACCAGGCGTCTGAGAAGCAAGAGTTCATCGTTTAGGAGATCGAGAAGCTTCAGGAGGCAGGGATCATCCGCGAGGTGCTCCACCCCGAGTGGGTCGCCAACCATGCATGTCGTCGTGCCCAAGCCCAACGAGAACAAGTGGATGCGCGTCAACTTCACCAACCTCAACAAGGCCTTCCCCAAGGACCCTTTCCCGCTCCCACGGATCAACCAGATCATGGACTCCACCGCAGGGTGCGAGTTGCTATGCTTCCTGGATGCATTCTCAGGCTATCACCAGATCAAGATGGTAGAGGGGGACGAGGAGAAAACGGGCTTCATCACCCCCTGCGGAGTGTATTGCTACATCTGCATGCCCTTCATCCTAAAGAGCGCGGGAGCACCTTCCAGAGGCTGATGCGCATCACCCTAGGGCCCTAGATGGGAAGGGGAACACATAGGCCTACGTCGATGACATCGTCATCAAGATTCATAAGTCAAGCTCCCTCATCGCAGACCTCGAAGAAACTTTCGCCAACATGCGCAAGGTCAACCTCAAGCTCAACCCTGCCAAGTGCGTCCTTGGAGTCTCTCCAGGCAAGCTTCTTGGCTTCCTGGTCTCCCACCATGACATCGATGCCAACCCTGAGAAGAGCAAGGACATTGAGGAGATGCGGCCTCCCCGGAACCTTAAGGAAATGCAGCGCCTAGTGGGATGCATGGCCTTGCTCGGACGCTTCATCTCCAAGTTTGGCGAGAGGCCCTACTGTTCTTCAAGCTCATGAAGAGATTCAGCCCCTTCAATTGTACTCCTAAGGCTGATGCGGCTTTCGAGGACCTCAAGAGGTACCCGACGAGCCCTCCCATCATGGTCGCCCCGCGCCCTCGCGAGCCTTTGCTCCTGTACTTGGCAGCCACCCCCAGACGATCATCACAGCTCTTGTGGCAGAATGAGAAGAGCAAGCCCATGTTAAGAAGAAGCCTGCCACGCCTGCACCTGCTGAGGCCGGTTCTGCGCCTGCCGAGGCTACATCCGAGCCTGCTGAGGCCATGCGGACGCTTGCCGAGGGCCCTCTTTAGGAGGCCCCTGACGAGATGCCTGGTGCAGCCCCCGAAGAGCCAGTTGTGGCCCCAGCAACCACGCGCCTCGTCGAGCATCCCGTCTACTTCATCAGCTCGGTACTGCGAGATGCACGAGAGCGATATCCCATGCAGAAAAAGCTTCTCCTCTCGCTCCTCATCGCCTCCAAGAAGCTGCTCCACTACTTCCAGGGCCACCCTATCAAGGTGGTCACGTCTTACCCACCGGTGAAAGTCTTGCGCAGCCCCAACGCCATCGACCACGTTGCTGAATGGAACATCAAATTGCAGCCCTTCGAGCTGGAGGTCCACACCACAAGGACAATTAAGGGCGCGGCCATGGGCGACTTCACGACAGACCCGCACCAAGTGGAGCCTCATGAGGAAGAATTCGTGTTGTCTGGAAAGGGCACCCCTGATGGCTGGGCATGCACTTCGACGATACGTTCTCCTGGTAGGGTGCTAGGGCTGGCGTTGTGCTCACCTCGCTGACAAGTGACAAGCTTTACTACGCTGTGTAGCTTTGCTTCAAGCATAGCGACAAGGTCTCTAACAACATCGCTGAGTACGAGGGCCTCATCGCCGGACTCAAGGCTGCCATTGCTCTGGGCATAAAGAACATCACCATCATGGGATACTCGCAGCTCCTTGTCAACATCTCCAACAAAAGCTACAAACCAAAGGATGAGGGCCGCCTACCTCAAGAAGACGCGCAGACTCGAGAAGTGCTTCCTCGGCATGGAGCTCCAACGTGTCCCTCGCGGCGACAATAAGGAAGCATACGACATTGCCAAGCGGGCATCCCGCCGCGAGTCTCAAGCCCCTGAAGTTTTTGAGGGGAGGATCCTAAAGCCATTTGCGGCGCCACCTATTGTCAGCCCCATGGAACCTCATGAAGATCTCCCACCCGCACATCCTCAGGTGTACCTGACTGCGCTCAGCCCTTAGGCGCTCTCCTGCTGCAGGAGCTATAGCCGCAGGCTAAGAGCTGGCTTGTCAAGCTCAAGGCCTACCTAGAGAGCGGCGCCCTCCTGGAGGATGACACTGAAGCAGAGCGTGTGGGCCGCTAGGATGGACCCTACTGCCCGAAGGATGGCGACCTCGATCGCAACACCCTAATGGAGTCGCGATGCGATGCATCTCTGCGGAGCAAGGGCGCAAACTGATCGCCGACATACACGGAGGAGACTACGGCCATCAACCCTCATCATGCACTTGCGCCGGCAAGGTCTTCTGCAGCGGTTTCTACTGGCCCACCGTGCTCCAAGACGCCATCAAGCTGGTCTAGTCGTATGAAGCCTGCCAATTCCACGCCAAGCAGATTCACCAGCCTGCAGAAGGGCTCCAGACCATCCCCCTCTCATGGCCCTTCATGGTCTGGGGGTTGGACATCTTGGGCCCCTTCCCTCATGCTACTGGCAGCTACCGCCACCTCTACACCGCCATCGATAAGTTCACCAAGTGGGCTGAAGTGGAGCCTGTCCGCACCATCCCGGAAGGATCAGTTGTCAAGTTCATCAAGGGCTTAGTGTGTTGTTTCGGCATTCCCAACCGCATCATCACTGACAATGGCTCGTAGTTCACCAGCGACCTCTTCAAGTCATACTACGCTAGCATCGGCACGCAGATCTGCTACACCTTAGTGGAGCACCCACAGAGCAATGGCCAGGCCAAGCATGCTAATGCTGAGGTCATCATGGGCCTCAAGACAAGGAGGTTCAAGAAAAAGCTCACAGCATGTGTCAAAGGCTGGCTTGCGAGCCCCAGTTCATGCTATGGTCGATCCGCACAATAGCCACCAAGCCTACTGGCGAAACGCCCTCCTTCCTTATCTACATGGTAGAAGCGGTCCTCCCCACGGAGCTCAAGCACGGGTCCCCGCGAGTCCTAGCCTTTGACGAGGTCCAACAGGACGGCCTGTGTGAAGCTGATATGCTCCTCCTCGAGGAGGCACACAGCCATGCTGCCATCGACGCAACACGATATTAGCAGGCGCTGCGTCACTACCACAACCGCAACATACGTCGCCGCACGCTTGAAGCTGGCGATCTTGTCCCGTGAAGAATCATCTCCAGGGAAGGACTCCACAAGCTCTCAACCATGTGGGAAGGCCCATTCAGAGTGGTGCATGTTTCCCGGCCTAGTGCAGCGTGGCTGGAAATGAAGGAGGGTGTTTCTGTACCAAACACATGAAACATCCAACGCCTCCGCAAGTTCTACCCGTGAACTCACGGGCACGAACGAAGTGGAGCTGTACATGCTCTGGAGCTTCTCTTTCTGCATTGCCACGAAGCTACGAGAGCTCCCGCTCACAACCCAGTGGGGCCCCATGCTCAGACATGGCATACTGATTACTTGAGGGTGCCGCCTGGCCACTACATCCTCAACTTGCTTCATGCACATCACGACAACATGTATCTTTTCGGTTGTGTAATCAAACTCCTTTATGCACCAGTAAAATTTCATTTCCTAAGTATTATGAGTGCTTGGTAAGAAATTTACTTCAAGAGGCATGCATGCTTGCGATCTCGCTCATGCGTATCACGTGAACGGGGCCTGGATACAGTGCCTGTGCTTGGGTCAGTCCCAATAGCGCCACTAAACCGGAGTAAATGAGATCTGGCTCGCGGGTCTGCTCCCGTATACGTCACCTCACCAAGGTCCTTGGTACTTTTATCTCCTAGCGTGACACCTATGAGCGACCTCATGAGTGCGCGCCGTTGTACCAGTTGCAAAAACTTGTTTGCACATCTCTGTCACCGATATAGGGCATAGGAAGCCTCACGGGCCGTGGCGCATCGCTCCCTCAGGAGGCTCGTGGGAGGCCTCACGAGCGCTGCCTCGCGAGGCAGCTTGCGGCGTCATCCCCACCAAGTCCTACTTGGGCCTCACAAGTGTGCACCTCACGAGGCGCATCCTGCAGGTTGCAGCACATTAAGGCCCATACTTTGAAAGAGATAAGTCTAACTTCATGAGCCTCTCTTAGCACATCTCAAACTTCCTTTCCCTCACGATCTCATTGAACGCCCACGGTCTTTCCATGGCACAAGCCGCTTGCACGTGAAAGGGGGGCTCCTTGAGCATCGTGTCTCAGGAGCCCTTACCGCCTCGCGGAGCCCTACACCCTCTAGCCTTGTTAGGCACGCGTCCTAACATACCAGCGACAGTCGTAGTACGCTCAGGGGCTAGGTCCTAGCGACGTAGAGCACAAAGGCACATAAAGGGAAAAACATGCCACACAAGGGAACAAAAATCACAGGAAACATTAAAGATCCAAAGTCATTACAAAAATATCGTCTTCACGCCCCCACAGGGTCACATCTACTTGATCAACATGATAAAAAAGAAAGGAGGGCCTAGGTGGGTGAGGCGCTGTCATCACCATCATTGTCGACGACGTCGACATCTTCATCGGAGCCTTCACTGACATGCGTGAACTGCTGGACGAAGTCCGCCACACGGTCCCACACCTCCTTCTCGAGTTCATCGTGAAGCTCCATTGGACATGGTTCATCACCTTGTCAAAGTCGAAGCTGGCATCGCCGTAGAAGAGGTTGCTGAAGAGGCGCATCATCGCCTAGCTCAGGAGGTTGCGACACTCCTCTTTGATGGTGTCATCCACCTTCGTGGCCCCCTCCTCCATCTTCCCCACAAGCTTGGTGAAGAAGTCTAGTTAGCTGCCATTGTGGTCATCGAGGGGGTCCACCGTCTTCTCACGGGTGAAGCAGGAGAAAGCGGTGCACGCACGCTACGCGAGGGTGTAGAATATCTTGCTACACTTGTGCTGCCACCCCAGCGCATGCGCCACATCTTCCCTGGCCTTCTTGACGCCTTAGAGACGTCACCCACCCGCATCCAAAGGGAGGCCAGCTCCCCCTCGGCGCCAGCCTTCGCCTCCAGTGCCTGCTGTCGTGCGATGATAACCCACAAGTATAGGGGATCGCAACAGTTTTCGAGGGTAGAGTATTCAACCCAAATTTATAGATTTGACACAAGGGGAGCCAAAGAATATTTGAAGGTATTAGTAGCTGAGTTGTCAATTCAACCACACCTGAAGATTAATTATTTGCAGCAAAGTGGTCAGTAGCAAAGTAATATGATAGTTTTGATAGTAGTGACAACAGTAATAGTAACGGTAACAGAGATAGTAGTAATTTTATAGCAAGTGTAAAAGTGATGATAGCAGTAGTAACTTAGCAGGAACAATATAAGATAAATTTGTAGGCATTGGATCGGTGACTTGTTGGATGATATTCATCATGAGACAGTTATAACCTAGGGAGATACGGCACTAGCTCCAGTTCATCAATATAATGTAGGCATGTATTCCGTAAATAGTCATACGTGCTTATGGAAAGAACTTGCATGACATCTTTTGTCCTACCCTCCCATGGCAGGAGGGTCCTATTGGAAACTAAGGGATATTAAGGCCTCCTTTTAATAGAGAACCAGAACAAAGCATTAACAGACGATGAATACATGAACTCCTCAAACTACGGTCATCACCGGGAGTGGTCCCGACTATTGTCACTCTGGGGTTACCGGATCATAACACGTAGTAGGTGACTATAACCTGCAAGATTGGATCTAGAACATGGATATAATGCTGATAACATAAACGGTTCAGATCTGAAATCATGGCACCCGGGCCCAAAGTGACAAGCATTAAGCATGGCAAAGTCATAGCAACATCAATCTTAGAACATAGTGGATACTAGGGATCAAGCCCTAACAAAACTAACTCGATTACATGATGAATCTCATCCAACTCCTCACCAACCAGCGAGCCTACAAAGGAATTACTCACTCTCGGTGGAGAGCATCATGGATTTGGCGATGGAGAAGGGTTGGTGATGACGAAGAACGAAGATCCCCCTCTCCGGAGCCCCAAATGGACTCCAGATCTGGCCTCCCGATGAAGAACAAGAGGTGACGGCGGCTCCATCTCGTGGATCGCAATAATTCTTTCTCCTTGATTTTTTTCTAGAAAAAATAGGATTTTATAGCATCGGTTTTAGGGTCTATGAGGCCACCAGGTGGGGACAACCCACCTGGGCGCGCCAGGAGAGGGGGAGCGTGCCCTGGTGGGTTGTGCCCACCCAGGTGCCCCTCTCCAATGGATCTTGGCTCCAGAAATTCTCATTTATTGTATAAAAAATCCTCGCAAAGTTTTGTTCCATTCCGAGAACTTTTATTTCTGCACAAAAACAACACCATGGTAGTTCTGCTGAAAACAACGCCAGTCCGGGGTTAGTTTCATTCAAATCATGTAAATTAGAGTCCAAAACAAGAGGAAAAGCGTTAGGAAAAGTAGATACGTTGGAGACGTATCATGCGACCTCCGCATCCTTCAGTCGCTTCGTGAGGCAGGAGTTCTCGGCCTTGAGCTCATCCTGTTTCTTGGCGAAGCGATCTTCCTGGAAATTCTGCTTCTGGCGATGTGAAGAAAATATGCCCTAGAGGCAATAATAAAGTTGTTATTTTATATTTCCTTATTCATGATAAAGGTTTATTATTCATGCTAGAATTGTATTGATCAGAAACTTAAATATATGTGTGAATACATAAACAAATAATGTGTCCCTAGTAAGCCTCTACTAGACTAGCTCGTTGATCAAAGATGGTTAAGGTTTCCTAACCATGGACATGTGTTGTCATTTTATAACGAGATCACATAATTAGCAGAATGATGTGATGGACAAGACCCACCCGTTAGCTTAGCATAATGATCGTTCAGTTTATTGCTATTGCTTTCTTCATGTCAAATACTTATTCCTTTGACTATGAGATTATGCAACTCCGGGATACCGGAGGAATACCTTGTGTGCTATCAATTATCACAACATAACTGGGTGATCATAAAGATGCTCTACAGGTATCTCCGAAGGTGTTTGTTGGGTTGGCATACATCCAGATTAGGATTTGTCACTCCGAGTTTCAGAGAGGTATCTCCGAGCCCTATCGGTAATACACATCATAAGCTTGCAAGAAAATGACTAACACTGGTACAACGAGGTGCTATACAAACGGTTTTTAACCCCTTTCCGCGACGGCGTTCGGAACCGTCACCTAGTGAGTGACTTCGATAGGGGGATCCTTCCTACATGACCCAGAAACCGTCGGGGATATGCCCTTCTGGCACACACGCTCGACAAAATGAGGTCGTGTGCGACTGGCGAGCGACCAAATATGGTTATACGTACAGTAGTGCTAAAAATACAATTATACAGGCGAATTCGTTTCCGGTCGTAAGTACATCACACACAGTCAGTCCCTGCTAAACACTTCCGTTCGTATATATATCCCACACAGTCACTCCAAGGAAAATGATGCACAAGGTGGCGTAACGCAAACACTTTTTAAGAGACTGTCGTGTGTGATTGTTCATTGATCCAACACGGTTTATTCCTAGAAACTGTGTGCGTTGCCTGAGGTCATCGCCCACGGTGTTTTCTCAATAACCGTTTGCAATAGGAAAACCCAATTAGCAGGCTAATTGCCCTATTATTAATAATCCATTTATTAATCTAATTGACATTCATATTAAGCACATAATATATTTCATTTCCATATTAAGGAAGCAGGACTTCATAGTTGAAATACATCCGAGTACAAACATGATATAACTTCTTGCACTCAGCTACCCCATTACACAACTGCACCAACACCAAGTTTCACATGCAACATCTAGAACCTTTCAAAATTAGCATCATAGACGGTACATAGACAAATGCATCTCATCTGGAAAACTGCTGAAGTGGGAAGGCAAATATTGAGCCTTCATTCATGTTGAAGGTCTTTACAACTTTAGGCCAGTGCCTGTGGATGATTGACCGTCCATCCTTCGTCCTCTTCAGGAACACTTCAATATTGAACCGTGGGTGCTGTATGAAAACTTTTCTCGCCTCCTGATCATAGAGGTGGTTTGAGAGGTAATCATCAGTGGACTGCTTTGGAAAGGCCTGAAAACAAGGATGTGCATAAATATCTTCTCTATATTGGAAATGGGGCAGAGGAATAAAAAAGGCAAAGTATAATAGTTAGTACCATCTTGTAAACCTCAGTGCTTCCCATTGTTTCCCTGCAACACATATAAGGTAGTTAGTCATCAAGTTAAGTAAGGGCTCGCATGCTATCAGTAAAATATGTTGATGAAAAATAAGCACATTGCAAATTCATCAGACTAATTCAAGCCACATGGAAAACCATTTATCCAAATCAAGCATGATTAAGAACTAGAAAATATAGCACTTGTATATGTTTCTCTTGTATTAAGTGCAGCCAAATTCGATCTATTCCTCACATGGTATACAATAACAGAATTCAACCACCACAATTGAACATCACATTACAGAATTGAACCAAATAGTTAACTAAACACCACAACAAATGAACCAAACGTTAACTGAGCACCACATTGCACAATATAGCATACTCCTAATAGAAGATTAGACAGTTAACCAAACCAAGCATGCTTAACAACTTGGAAATATAGCAACTGTATTTGTTTCTCATGTATTTAGTACAACCAAATTCGATTTATTTCTCACATGGTATACAATAACAGAATGTAGCCACAACAATTGAACATCGCATTGCAGAATTGAACCAAGCAGTTAACTAAACACCACAACAAATGAACCAAACATTAATTGAGCACCACATTGCACAATATAACATACTCCTAATAGAAGATCAGACAGTTAATCAAACCAAGCATGCTTAACAACTTGGAAATATAGCAATTTTATTTGTTTCCCATGTATTTAGTACAACCAAATTCGATTTATTTCTCACATGGTATACAATAACAAGAATGCACCCACAACAATTGAACATCGCATTATAGAATTGAACCAAATAGTTAACTAAACACCACAACGAATGAACCAAACGTTAACTGAGCACCAAACTGCATAATATAACATACTCCTAATAGAAGATCAGACAATTAACCAAACCAAGCATGCTTGACAACTTGGAAAATTACACCCTGAAGAATTGAACATCACATTTGCAGAATTGAACCAAACAGTTAACACCACATTGCACGACATATAGAACATATACACTAGAGCAGAAGATTGCATGGTGAAATTAGATAGCACAATTCACTAGAATTTGTTAAGGAAAGGCAGTAGCTAGCAAACTGAACATGGGTCCTTATAGCGAGCTAATAAGACAAGCTACTCCTCATTGTCGGAGATATTGTTGGGGAACGTAGTAATTTCAAAAAAAATTCCTACGCACACACAGGATCATGGTGATGCATAGCAACGAGAGGGAAGAGTGTTGTCCACGTACCCTCGTAGACCAAAAGGGGAAGCGTTAGCACAACGCGGTTGATGTAGTCGTACGTCTTCATGATCCGACCGATCAAGTACCGAACGTACGGCACCTCCGAGTTCAGCACATGTTCAGCTCGATGATGTCCCATGAACTCCGATCCAGTAGAGCTTCAAGGGAGAGTTCCTTCAGCACGACGGCGTAATGACGGTGATGATGATGCTACCGACGCAGGGCTTCACCTAAGCACCGCTACGATATGATCGAGGTGGATTATGGTGGAGGGGGGCACCGCACACGGCTGGGAGAGATCAACAAACCAACTTGTGTGTCTAGAGGTGCCCCCTGCCCCCGTATATAAAGGAGGGAGGGAGAGGCCGGCCCTAGAGGGGGCGCGCCAAGTGTGGGGAGTCCTACTAGGACTCCCAAGTCCTAGTAGGATTCCCCTTTCCTTTCCGGAGTAGGAGAGAAGGAAAGAGGGGGAGAGGGAAAAGGAAAAGGGGGCTGCACCCCTTGTCCAATTCGGACCAGAGGGGGGGGGCTCCTTCCTTTTGGCCTCTCTCCTCTATTCCCGTATTGTAGCGACCTGACCCGAATGGATCACGTCTACTGTGCTACGGTGTCATCCCTGGATCAGTAATGCTGACACCACACAGTACATCGAGTATTTATAGCAGAGTTGCAATCACACACTTATTACATCGATGGCTCAAAAAGAACTTATTACAATAAATATGGCTGAAGGCCATCTAATATCGATAACAGCGGAAGACTCGGAAGATAAATGGGTCCATCAACTCCAGTGGCATCACTGAGTATAGAACCACGACCTAAAAGCTCTTTACTCGTCGTCTGAAAAGTCTGCAACATGAGAAGTTGCAGCCCGAAAACGGGTCAGCACATGGAATATGCTGGCAATGTAACACATAGAGAGTAATGGAATGAAACAGCTATACTATATGCATATATGGCTGGTGGAAAGCTCTATGGTTACAGTTTTTGCGTAAAGCCAGTTTTTCCCTACTGCAAAGGAATAAGTTTATTTAACTATCATGGTGGTTGTGAAACACTGAGAATGGTTGACAGCATTCTCAATCCCAATTAAAAATAATTAAAACCCAACAACATTAATTAGAAGTAACATGTTGAGATTCACATGATATTCAAGTACTATATACTCAAGTTGTCCATAACCGGGGACACGGCTAATCATGATTAGTTTGTACACTCTGCAGAGGTTTGCGCACTTTTCCCCACATGACTCGATCGCCTCCGTTTGTTTTCTCGCACTACATGGTGTTTGAGAAACGGATGACCGAGACATAGTCTTTCAGAAGCACTAGCACCTTACATGTGGGGTAGACCGGTACACCTACATCCCCTACATCTGCTAGTCCACCCCGTAAGAGTTCGCACAACTTAGTCAACTATGCTAGAGCCCATAGTAGCATGTGGCTGCACACGGAAGTTTCTAGCATGAATTATCTTATGATCCCTTTGTGCCTGGGTGGCGGTCCAAAAAAAACAGGCAAGTCCTGATAGACATCAGGTGCCTCAATCCACCCAGATGTGTGTTTAAGTTGCCACCTTAGATAAACCATTAAAATTATCAACTCACATCTGTCATGGATATCACTCACCCAATCCACGTCTACTAGCATAGCATGGCATAATAAGCAAACGTAGAAGTAACTCCCAAGGTTTCATAATAATACAGGTAATAGGTACTACCTCATCTACTTCCCATCCCACAATTTAATTAGATCCTAATCATGCAATGTGAGAGGATTGATCTAATGCAATAAAACATGGGTTGTAGAAAAGGTATGATCAAAGTGTTACTTGCCTTGCTGATGATCCGCGAGACCTAGGGTTTCGAAGTAACAGGCGGCGCAATCCAGGGGATCTATCACAGACAAACAACAAGCATACAATAAGTACTCATCTAATGCACAGGTAAAACTCGAACAAGAGAACGAACTAGAAAGTTCAATTCAAGAACTCCGGTTGCAAAGAAAGAACGAACCGAACAAACGGCGGAAGAAAACAACTCGGTTCTAGCAAGTTGAATCTAGGTCAAAATTTTACTGTAGCAAAAGCTTGTTCAAGTTGATTAGACGGAACGGCGGTTTCGAGACGAAACTCCAGGCGCTTGAATCACCTGATTCCGATAAACGAGCGAAAAGAAAGACTAGAAAGAAGATCGGATCTGAGATCGCGATCGCGGAATAAATCCGACGAAAAGAAAAAGAAGAACGGTTAAACGAACGGACGTCGTTAACCTAGAGGAATCCGGTGATCACGTTCGTTAGGACGAACGGTCCGGCGAACGGTCCAAAGGCAACTAAATCGGAGAAGAAAACGAATCCGATCTAGGGTTTCGGAAAAAGAGATCGAAACGAAAAACCGATCTAGAAAACCGGAACGGTTTAGAGAAGAAAAGAATCGGAATGATTAGAAGAAAACGATCCGAGAAAAAGAGATGCGGGGCAACCTCCGGAGAGGTCTCCAGCGAGGGGCTCCGGCGACGGCGGCGTAGGGCGGCGGCGACGGCGGTGACGCAGGGCGCGGGCGGCGGCTTAGGGCGGCGCGCGGGTGAGGGGTGGCGTGGCGCGGGGTGTGGTGGAGCTCTAGGCTTTGGGTTTGATGATTTAGAGGGGGGGGTGCTTGGGTATTTATATTGGGGAGGGGGAGAGTTTACTTGGGGTAGGGGACAAGAATTAGACTAGGAATAGGAATAACGAAATAAGGAAAAAGGGGCAAGGGGCGCCCTAGAATCCTTTTAGGATTCGGTACAGGAGCAAGAGGCGGCGGCGGCCTCCTGGCCTTGCGCTGGCGCGCCTGGGCGCAGGGGCGCAGCGGCGGCTGGGGCTGTGGCCGGCCTGGGCCTTGGCCCGGCTGAGCCTTGGCTCTCTTTTTTTTTGTTTTTTTTAAATAGTTTCCGCGCGCAGAAAAAAAACAAAAAGAGAACTAAACGAGCTCCGAAAAATCTAAAGTAAATTTTCCCCGACTCCTAAAAATGAGCCGAACAAAATGAACTTTTCTCCGGACCTAAAATGCAATTTTCGAAAACGCGCATTTTTCCCTATCCAAATAAAATGCAAATAAAACTCCGGCAAACAAAATTGATCTATTTATTAAATCTTCATTTTTCCTAAATTTTGGGAAAGTCATATTATTCCCTCTCTCATATTTTGATATTGGAAAAATAATTGAAGATAAAATAAAATAAATCAAATGATCCTCTTTTTTCAAAATTTGAGAAAACTCAAATATGAAAATAACGAAATCTCCAACGCTCTCCGGAGGTCCTTGAGTTGCGTGAAATTTCTAGGATCAACCAAAATGCAAGAAAAATATGATATGCATGATGATCTATGTATAACATTCCAAATTGAAAATTTGGGATGTTACACGTATGGCCCAATAAGGCCCAATACTTCTCCCAGTGAATTCCCATAACTCCCCGGTGCTCCGAAAATACCCGAATCACTCGGAACCTTTCCGATGTCCGAATTTAGTCGTCCAATATATCGATCTTTACGTCTCGACCATTTAGAGACTCCTCGTCATGTCCCCGATCTCATCCGGGACTCCGAACTACCTTCGCTACATCAAATCAGATAAACTCATAATACAATCATCACCGAAACTTTAAGCGTGCGGACCCTACGAGTTCGAGAACTATGTAGACATGACCGAGACACGTCTCCGGCCAATAACCAATAGCGGAACCATGATGCTCATATTGGCTCCCACATATTCTACGAAGATCTTTATCGGTCAAACGGCATAACAACATACATTGTTCCCTTTGTCATCGGTATGTTACTTGCCCGAGATTCGATCGTCGGTATCTCAATACCTAGTTCAGTCTCGTTACTGGCAAGTATCTTTACTCGTTTTGTAATACATCATCCCGTAACTAACTCATTAGTTACAATGTTTGCAAGGCTTATAGTGATGTGCATTACCGAGTGGGCCCAGAGATACCCCTCCGACAATCGGAGTGACAAATCCTAATCTCGAAATACGCCAACCCAACAAGTACCTTTGGAGACACCTATAGAGCACATTTATAATCACCCAGTTACGTTGTGATGTTTGGTAGCACACAAAGTGTTTCTCCGGTAAACGGGAGTTGCATAATCTCATAGTCATAGGAGCAGGTATAAGTCATGAAGAAAGCAATAGCAACATACTAAACGATCAAGTGCTAAGCTAACGGAATGGGTCAAGTCAATCACATCATTCTCCTAATGATGTGATCCCGTTAATCAAATGACAACTCATGTCCATGGCTAGGAAACTCAACCATCTTCGATTAACGAGCTAGTCAAGTAGAGGCATACTAGTGACACTCTGTTTGTCTATGTATTCACACATGTATTATGTTTCCGGTTAATAAAATTCTAGCATGAATAATAAACATTTATCATGAAATAAGGAAATAAATAATAACTTTATTATTGCCTCTAGGGCATATTTCCTTCAGTCTCCCACTTGCACTAGAGTTAATAATCTAGTTCACATCGCCATGTGATTTAACACCAATAGTTCACATCACCATGTGATTAACACCCATAGTTCACATCACCATGTGATTAACACCCATAGTTCACATCGTCATGTGACCAACACCCAAAGAGTTTACTAGAGTCAATAATCTAGTTCACATCGCTATGTGATTAACACCCAAAGAGTACTAAGGTGTGATCATGTTTTGCTTGTGAGAGAAGTTTAGTCTACGGGTCTGCCACATTCAGATCCGTATGTATTTTGCAAATTTCTATGTCAACAATGCTCTGCACGGAGCTACTCTAGCTAATTGCTCCCACTTTCAATATGTATCTAGATCAAGACTTAGATTCATCCATATCGGTGTCAAAGCTTGAATCGACGTAACTCTTTACGACGAACCTTTTCTCACCTCCATAATCGAGAAACATATCCTTATTCCACTAAGGATAATTTTGACCACTGTCCAGTGATCTACTCCTAGATCACTATTGTACCCCCTTGCCAAAAATAGTGTAGGGTATACAATAGATCTGGTACACAGCATGACATACTTTATAGAACCTATGGCCGAGGCATAGGGAATGACTTTCATTCTCTTTCTATCTTCTTCCATGCTCGGGCTTTGAGTCTTACTCAATTTCACACCTTGTAACACGGGAAAGAACTCTTTCTTTGACTGTTCCATTTTGAACTACTTCAAAATCTTTTCAAGGTATGTACTCATTGAAAAAACTTATCAAGCGTCTTGATCTATCTCTATAGATCTTGATGCTCAATATGTAAGCAGCTTCACCGAGGTTTTTCTTTGAAAAACTCCTTTCAAACACTCCTTTATGCTTTGCAGAATAATTCTACATTATTTCTGATCAACAATATGTCATTCACATATACTTATCAGAAATGTTGTAGTGCTCCCACTCACTTTCTTGTAAATACAGGCTTCACCGCAAGTCTGTATAAAACTATATGCTTTGATCAACTTATCAAAGCATATATTCCAACTCCGAGATGCTTGCACGAGTCCATAGATGGATTGCTGGAGCTTGCATATTTTGTTAACACCTTTAGGATTGACAAAACCTTCTGGTTGCATCATATACAACTCTTTCTTTAATAAATCCTTTAAGGAATGCAGTTTTGTTTATCCATTTGTCAGATTTCATAAAATGCGGCAATTTGCTAACATGATTCGGACAGACTTTAAGCATCGATACGAGTGAGAAAATCTCATCGTAGTCAACACCTTGAACTTTGTCAAAAACCTTTTTCGACAAGTCTAGCTTTGTAGATAGTAACACTACTATCAACGTCCGTCTTCCTCTTGAAGATCCATTTATTTTCTATGGCTTGCCGATCATTGGGCAACTCAACCAAATTCCATACTTTGTTCTCATACATGGATCCCATCTCAGATTTCATGGCCTCAAACCATTTCACGGAATCTGGGCTCATCATCGCTTCCTCATAGTTCGTAGGTTCGTCATGGTCAAGTAACATGACCTCCAGAACAGGATTACCGTACCACTCTGGTGTGGATCTCACTCTGGTTGTCCTACGAGGTTCAGTAGTAACTTGATCTGAAGTTACATGATCATCATCATTAGCTTCCTCACTAATTGGTGTAGGAGTCACAAGAACAGATTTATGTGATGAACTACTTTCCAATAAGGGAGTAGGTACAGTTACCTTATCAAGTTCTACTTTCCTCCCACTCACTTCTTTCGAGAGAAACTCCTTCTCTAGAAAGGATCCATTTTTAGCAACGAATATCTTGCCTTCGGATCTATGATAGAAGGTGTACCCAATAGTAACTTTTGGGTATCCTATGAAGACGCATTTTTCCGATTTGGGTTTGAGCTTATCAGGATAAAACTTTTTCACATAAGCATCGCAACCCCAAACTTTAAGAAAGGACAACTTTGGTTTCTTGTCAAACCACAGTTCATATGGTGTCATCTCAACGGATTTAGATGGTGCCCTATTTAACGTGAATGCAGCTGTCTCTAATACATAACCCCAAAATGATAGTGGTAAATTGGTAAGAGACATCATAGATTGCACCATATCTAATAAAGTACGGTTACGATGTTCGGACACACCATTACGTTGTGTTCTTCCGGGTGGCGTGAGTTGCGAAACTATTCCGCATTGTTTCAAATGAAGACCAAAACTCGCAACTCAAATATTCTCCTCCACGATCAGATCGTAGAAACTTTATTTTCTTATTACGATGATTTTTCACTTCACTCTGAAATTCTTTGAACTTTTCAAATGTTTCAGACTTATGTTTCTTCAAGTAGATATACCCATATCTGCTCAAATCATCTGTGAAGGTCAGAAAATAACGATACCTGCCGCGAGCCTCAACACTTATCGGACCTCATACATCAGTATGAATTATATCCAATAAGTCAGTTGCTCACTCCATTGCTCCGAAGAACGGAATCTTAGTCATCTTTGCCCATGAGGCATGGTTCGCAAGCATCTACTGATTCATTAATCAAGTGATTCCAAAAGCCCATCAGCATGGATTTTCTTCATGCGCTTTACACCAATATGACCTAAACGGCAGTGCCACAAATAAGTTGCACTATCATTGTTAACTTTGCATCTTTTGGCTTCAATATTATGTATATGTGTATCACTATGATCGAGATCCAACAAACCATTTTATTGGGTGTATAACCATAGAAGGTTTTATTCATGTAAACAGAATAACAATTATTTCTCTAACTTAAATGAATAACCGTATTCCAATAAACATGATCAAATCATATTCTTGCTCAACGCAAACACCAAATAACATTTATTTATGTTCAACACTAATCCCGAAAGTATAGGGAGTGTGCAATGATGATCATCTCATCCTTGGAACTACTTCCAACACACATCGTCACTTCACCCTTAACTAGTCTCTGTTCATTTTGCAACTCCTGTTTCAAGTTACTACTCTTAGCAACTGAACTAGTATCAAATACCGAGGGGTTGCTATAAATGAAGGAAATATGCCCTAGAGGCAATAATAAAGTTATTATTTATTTCCTTATATCATGATAAAAGTTTATTATTCATGCTAGAATTGTATTAACCGGAAACATAATACATGTGTGAATACATAGACAAACAGAGTGTCACTAGTATGCCTCTACTTGACTAGCTCGTTAATCAAAGATGGTTATGTTTCCTAACCATGGACAAAGAGTTGTCATTTGATTAACGGGATCACATCATTAGTTGAATGATCTGATTGACATGACCCATTCCATTAGCTTAGCACCCGATCGTTTAGTATGTTGCTATTGCTTTCTTCATGACTTATACATGTTCCTATGACTATGAGATTATGCAACTCCCGTTTGCCAGAGGAACACTTTGTGTGCTACCAAACGTCACAACGTAACTGGGTGATTATAAAGGAGCTCTACAGGTGTCTCCAAAGGTACATGTTGGGTTGGCGTATTTCGAGATTAGGATTTGTCACTCCGATTGTCGGAGAGGTATCTCTGGGCCCTCTCGGTAATGCACATCACTAAAGCCTTGCAAGCATTGCAACTAATGAGTTAGTTGTGGGATGATGTATTACAGAACAAGTAAAGAGACTTGCTGGTAACGAGATTGAACTAGGTATTGAGATACCGACGATCGAATCTCGGGCAAGTAACATACCGATGACAAAGGGAACGACGTATGTTGTTAAGCGGTCTGACCGATAAAGATCTTCGTAGAATATGTAGGAGCCAATATGAGCATCCAGGTTCCGCTATTGGTTATTGATCGGAGACGTGTCTCGGTCATGTCTACATTGTTCTCGAACCCGTAGGGTCCGCACGCTTAAGGTTTCGATGACAGTTACATTATGAGTTTATGAGTTTTGATGTACCGAAGTTAGTTCAGAGTCCCGGATGTGATCACGGATATGACGAGGAGTCTCGAAATGATCGAGACATAAAGATTGATATATTGGACGGCTATATTCGGACACCGGAAGTGTTCCGGGTGATTTCGGAGAAAACCGGAGAGCCGGAGGGTTACCGGAACCCCCCCGGGAGAAGTAATGGGCCATATGGGCCTTAGTGGAGAGAGAGAGAGGGGCTGCCAGAGGTGGGCTGCGCGCCTCTTCCCCCCTGGTCCGAATTGGACTAGGAGAGGGGGGCGGCGCCCCCCCCCCTTTTCCCTCTCCCTCCCCACTTCTTTCCCCCTCCTAGTAGGAGTCCTACTCCTACTAGGAGGACGACTCCTCCTTGGCGCGCCATAGAGGGCCGGCGGCCTCCTCCCCTGGATCCTTTATATACGGGGGTAGAGGGCATCCCTAGATACACAAGTTGATCCACGTGATCATATTCTTAGCTGTGTGCGGTGCCCCCTTCCACCATAGTCCTCGATAATATTGTAGTGGTGCTTAGGCGAAGCCCTGCGACGGTAGTACATCAAGATCGTCACCACGCCGTCGTGCTGACGGAACTCTTCCCCGACACTTTGCTGGATCGGAGTCCGGGGATCGTCATCGAGCTGAACGTGTGCTAGAACTCGGAGGTGCCGTAGTTTCGGTGCTTGATCGGTCGGGCCGTGGAGACGTACGACTACATCAACCAAACGCTTCCGTTGTCGATCTACAAGGGTACGTAGATCACACTCTCCCCTCTCGTTGCTATGCATCACCATGATCTTGCGTGTGCGTAGGAATTTTTTTGAAATTTCTACGTTCCCCAACAGTGGCATCCGAGCCTAGGTTTTATATGTTGATGTTATATGCACGAGTAGAACACAAGTGAGTTGTGGGCGATATAAGTCATACTGCTTACCAGCATGTCATACTTTGGTTCGGCGGTATTGTTGGACGAAGCGGCCTGGACCGACATTACGCGTACGCTTACGCGAGACCGGTTCTCCCGACGTGCCTTGCACATAGGTGGCTTGCGGGTGACAGTTTCTCCAACTTTAGTTGAACCGAGTGTGGCTACGCCCGGTCCTTGCGAAGGTTAAAACAGCACCAACTTGACAAACTATCGTTGTGGTTTTGATGCGTAGGTAAGATTGGTTCTTGCTTAAGCCCGTAGCAGCCACGTAAAACTTGCAACAACAAAGTAGAGGACGTCTAACTTGTTTTTGCAGGGCATGTTGTGATGTGATATGGTCAAGACATGATGCTAAATTTTATTGTATGAGATGATCGTGTTTTGTAACCGAGTTATCGGCAACTGGCAGGAGCCATATGGTTGTCGCTTTATTGTATGCAATGCAATCGCGCTGTAATGCTTTACTTTATCACTAAGCGGTAGCGATAGTCGTGGAAGCATAAGATTGGCGAGAAGACAACGATGCTACGATGGAGATCAAGGTGTCGCGCCGATGACGATGGTGATCACGACGGTGCTTCGAAGATGGAGATCACAAGCACAAGATGATGATGGCCATATCATATCACTTATCTTGATTGCATGTGATGTTTATCTTTTATGCATCTTATCTTGCTTAGATTGACTGTAGCATTATAAGATGATCTCTCACTAATTATCAAGAAGTGTTCTCCCTGAGTATGCACCGTTGCGAAAGTTCTTCGTGCTGAGACACCACGTGATGATCGGGTGTGATAGGCTCTACGTTCAAATACAACGGGTGCAAAACAGTTGCACACGCGAAATACTCAGGTTATACTTGACGAGCCAAGCATATACAGATATGGCCTCGGAACACGGAGACCGAAAGGTCGAGCGTGAATCATATAGTAGATATGATCAACATAGTGATGTTCACCAATGAAACTACTCCATCTCACGTGATGATCGGACATGGTTTAGTTGATTTGGATCACGTAATCACTTAGAGGATTAGAGGGATGTCTATCTAAGTGGGAGTTCTTAAGTAATATGATTAATTGAACTTCAATTTATCATGAACTTAGTCCTGGTAGTATTTTGCAAATTATGTTGTAGATCAATAGCTCGCGTTGTTGCTTCCCTGTGTTTATTCTGATATGTTCCTAGAGAAAATTGTGTTGAAAAATGTTAGTAGCAAAAATGCGGATTGGATCCGTGATCTGAGGTTTATCCTCATTGCTGCACAGAAGAATTATGTCCTTAATGCACCGCTAGGTGACGGACTTATTGCAGGAGCAGATGCAGACGTTATGAACGTTTGGCTAGCTCAATATGATGACTACTTGATAGTTTAGTGCACCATGCTTAACGGCTTAGAATCGGGACTTCAAAGACGTTTTTGAACGTCATGGACCATATGAGATGTTCCAGGAGTTGAAGTTAATATTTCAAGCAAATACCCGAGTTGAGAGATATGAAGTCTCCAACAAGTTCTATAGCTAAAAGATGGAGGAGAATCGCTCAACTAGTGAGCATGTGCTCAGATTGTCCGGGTACTACAATCGCTTGAATCAAGTGGGAGTTAATCTTCCAGATAAAATAGTGATTGACAGAATTCTCTAGTCACCATCACCAAGTTAGTAGAACTTCGTGATGAACTATGATATAACGGAAATGATTCCCAAGCTCTTCGTAATGCGGAAATTGACGAAGGTAGAAATCGAGAAAAACATCAAGTGTTGATGGTAGACAAGACCACTAGTTTCAAGAAAAGGGCAGAGGGAAGAAGGGGAACTTCAAGAAGAACAACAAGCAAGTTGCTGCTCAAGTGAAGAAGCCCAAGTCTGGTCCTAAGCCTGAGACTAAGTGTTTCTACTGCAAAGGCACTGGTCACTGGAAACGGAACTACCCCAAGTGATTGGCAGATAAGAAGGATGGCAAAGTGAACATAAGTATATTTGATATACATGTTATTGATGTGTACTTTACTAGTGTTTATAGCAACCCCTCAGTATTTGATACTAGTTCAGTTGCTAAAATTAGTAACTCGAAACGGGAGTTGCAGAATAAACAGAGACTAGTTAAGGGTGAAGTGACGATGTGTGTTGGAAGTGGTTCCAAGATTGATATGATCATCATCGCACACTCCCTATACTTTCGAGATTAGTGTTGAACCTAAATAAGTGTTATTTGGTGTTTGCGGTGAGCATGAATATGATTTGATCATGTTTATTGTAATACGGTTATTCATTTAAGTAAGAGAATAAATTATTGTTCTGTTTACATGAATAAAACCTTATATGGTTACACACCCAATGAAAATAGTTCGTTGGATCTCGATCGTAGTAACACACATAATCATAATATTGAAACCAAAAGATGCAAAGTTAATAATGATAGTGCAACTTATTTGTGGCACTGCTGTTTAGGTCATATTGGTGTAAAGCGCATGAAGAAACTCCATGCTGATGGGCTTTTGGAATCACTTGATTATGAATCAGTTGATGCTTGAGAACCATGCCTCATGGGCAAGATGACTAAGACTCCGTTCTTCGAAACAATGGAGCGAGCAACAAATTTGTTGGAAATCATACATACTGATGTATGTGGTCCGATGAATATTGAGACTCGCGACAGGTGTCATTATTTTCTGATCTTCATAGATGATTTGAGCAGATATGAGTATATCTACTTGATGAAACATAAGTCTGAAACATTTGAAAAGTTCAAAGAATTTCAGAGTGAAGTGGAAAATCATCGTAACAAGAAAATAAAGTTTCTACGATCTGATCATGGAGAAGAGTATTTGAGTTATGAGTTTGGTCTTCAGTTAAAACAATGTGAAATAGTTTCACTACTCACGCCACCTGGAACACCACAGCATAATGGTGTGTCCAAACGTCATAACCGTACTTTATTAGATATGGTGCGACCTATGATGTCTCTTAACGATCTACCACTATCGTTTTGGGGTTATGCATTAAAGACAGCTACATTCACGTTTAAAAGGGCACCATCTAAGTCCGTTGAGACGACACAATCTGAATTGTGGTTTGGCAAGAAACCAAAGTTGTCGTTTCTTAAAGTTTGGGATTGTGATGCTTATATGAAAAAGTTTCATCCTGATAAGCTCAAACCCAAATCGGAGAAATATGTCTTCATAGGATACCCAAAGGAGACTATTGGGTACACCTTCTATCACAGATCCGAAGGCAAGACATTCGTTGCTAAGAATGGATCCTTTCCAGAGAAGGAGTTTCTCTTGAAAGAAGTGAGTGGGAGGAAAGTAGAACTTGATAAGGTAATTGTACCTTCTCCCTTATTGGAAAGTAGTTCATCACAGAAATTTGTTCCTGTGACTACTACACCAATTAGTGAGGAAGCTAATAATGATGATCATGTAACTTCAGATCAAGTTACTACCGAATCTTGTAGGTAAACCAGAGTGAGATCCGCACCAGAGTGGTACGGTAATCCTGTTCTGGAGGTCATGCTACTTGACCATGACGAACCTACGAACTATGAAGAAGCGATGGTGAGCCAAGATTCCACAAAATGGCTTGAGGCCATGAAATCTGAGATGGGATCCATGTATGAGAACAAAGTATGGACTTTGGTCGACTTGCCCGATGATCGGCAAGCAATTGAGAATAAATGGATCTTCAAGAGGAAGACGGACGCTGATAGTAGTGTTACTATCTACAAAGCTAGAATTGTCGCAAAAGGTTTTCGACAAGTTCAAGGTGTTGACTACGATGAGAGTTTCTCACTCATATCTATGCTTAAGTCTGTCCGAATCATGTTAGCAATTGCCGCATTTTATGAAATCTGGCAAATGGATAAACAAAACTGCATTCCTTAATAGATTTATTAAAGAAGAGTTGTATATGATACAACCAGAAGGTTTTGTCAATCCTAAAGGTGCTAACAAAACATGCAAGCTCCAGCGATCCATCTATGGACTGGTGCAAGCATCTCGGAGTTGGAATATACGCTTTGATAAGTTTATCAAAGCATATAGTTTTATACAGACTTGCGATGAAGCCTATATTTACAAGAAAGTGAGTGGGAGCACTACAACATTTCTGATAAGTATATGTGAATGACATATTGTTGATCGGAAATAATGTAGAATTATTCCGCAAAGCATAAAGGAGTGTTTGAAAGGAGTTTTTCAAAGAAAGACCTCGGTGAAGCTGCTTACATATTGAGCATCAGGATCTATAGAGATAGATCAAGACGCTTGATAAGTTTTTTTCAATGAGTACATACCTTGACAAGATTTTGAAGTAGTTCAAAATGGAACAGTCATAGAAAGGGTTCTTACCTGTGTTACAAGGTATGAAATTGAGTAAGACTCAAAGCCCGACCACGGCAGAAGATAGAAAGAGAATGAAAGTCATTCCCTATGCCTCAGCCATAGGTTCTATAAAGTATGCCATGCTGTGTACCAGATCTATTGTATACCCTACACTGATTTTGGCAAGGGAGTACAATAGTGATCTAGGAGTAGATCACTGGACAGTTGTCAAAATTATCCTTAGTGGAATAAGGATATGCTTCTCGATTATGGAGGTGACAAAAGGTTCGTCGTAAAGAGTTATATCGATGCAAGTTTTGACACTGATCTAGATAACTTTAAGTCTCAATCTGGATACATATTGAAAGTGGGAGCAATTAGCTAGAGTAGCTCCATGCAGAGCATTGTTGACATAGATATTTGCAAAATACATACGGATCTGAATATGGCAGACCCGTTGACTAAAATTCTCTCACAAGCAAAACATGATCACACCTTAGTACTCTTTGGGTGTTAATCACATAGCGATGTGAACTAGATTACTGAATCTAGTAAACCCTTTGGGTGTTGGTCACATGGCGATGTGAACTATGGGTGTTAATCACATGATGATGTGAACTATCGATGTTAATCACATGGTGATGTGATCTAGATTATTGACTCTAGTGCAAGTGGGAGACTGAAGGAAATATGCCCTAGAGGCAATAATAAAGTTATTATTTATTTCCTTATATCATGATAAAAGTTTATTATTCATGCTAGAATTGTATTAACCGGAAACATAATACATGTGTGAATACATAGACAAATAAAGTGTCACTAGTATGCCTCTACTTGACTAGCTCATTAGTCAAAGATGGTTATGTTTCCTAACCATGGACAAAGAGTTGTCATTTGATTAACGGGATCACATCATTAGTTGAATGATCTGATTGACATGACCCATTCCATTAGCTTAGCACCCGATCGTTTAGTATGTTGCTATTGCTTTCTTCATGACTTATACATGTTCCTATGACTATGAGATTATGCAACTCCCGTTTGCCGGAGGAACACTTTGTGTGCTACCAAACGTCACAACGTAACTGGGTGATTATAAAGGAGCTCTACAGGTGTCTCCAAAGGTACATGTTGGGTTGGCGTATTTCGAGATTAGGATTTGTCACTCCGATTGTCGGAGAGGTATCTCTGGGCCCTCTCGGTAATGCACATCACTTAAGCCTTGCAAGCATTGCAACTAATGAGTTAGTTGCGGGATGATGTATTACAGAACGAGTAAAGAGACTTGCCGGTAACGAGATTGAACTAGGTATTGAGATACCGACGATCGAATCTCGGGCAAGTAACATACCGATGACAAAGGGAACGACGTATGTTGTTATGCGGTCTGACCGATAAAGATCTTCATAGAATATGTAGGAGCCAATATGAGCATCCAGGTTCCGCTATTGGTTATTGACCGGAGACGTGTCTCGGTCATGTCTACATTGTTCTCGAACCCGTAGGGTCCGCACGCTTAAGGTTTCGATGACAGTTACATTATGAATTTATGAGTTTTGATGTACCGAAGTTAGTTCGGAGTCCCGGATGTGATCACGGATATGACGAGGAGTCTCGAAATGGTCGAGACATAAAGATTGATATATTGGACGGCTATATTCGGACACCGGAAGTGTTCCGGGTGATTTCGGAGAAAACTGGAGAGCCGGAGGGTTACCGGAACCCCCCGGGGAGAAGTAATGGACCATATGGGCCTTAGTGGAGAGAGAGAGGGGCTGCCAGAGGTGGGCTGCGCGCCTCCTCCCCCCTGGTCCGAATTGGACTAGGAGAGGGGGGCGGTGGCCTCCCTTTTCCCTCTCCCTCCCCACTTCTTTCCCCCTCCTAGTAGGAGTCCTACTCCTACTAGGAGGAGGACTCCTCCTTGGCGCGCCATAGAGGGCCGGCCGGCCTCCTCCCCTGGGTCCTTTATATACGGGGGTAGAGGGCATCCCTAGATACACAAGTTGATCCACGTGATCATATTCTTAGCCGTGTGCGGTGCCCCCTTCCACCATAGTCCTCGATAATATTGTAGCGGTGCTTAGGCGAAGCCCTGCGACGGTAGTACATCAAGATCATCACCACGCCGTCGTGCTGACGGAACTCTTCCCCGACACTTTGCTGGATCGGAGTCCGGGGATCGTCATCGAGCTGAACGTGTGCTAGAACTCGGAGGTGCCATAGTTTCGGTGCTTGATCGGTCGGGCCGTGGAGACGTACGACTACATCAACCAAACGCTTCCGTTGTCAATCTACAAGGGTACGTAGATCACACTCTCCCCTCTCGTTGCTATGCATCACCATGATCTTGCGTGTGCGTAGGATTTTTTTTTGAAATTACTACGTTCCCCAACAATAAACACTAGTAAAGTACACATCAATAACATGTATATCCAATATACCTTTGTTCACCTCGCCATCCTTCTTATCCGCCAAATACTTGGGGCAGTTCCGCTTCTAGTGACCAGTCCCTTTGCAGTAGAAGCACTCAGTCTCAGGCTTAGGTCCAGACTTGGGCTTCTTCACTTGAGCAGCAACTTGCTTGCCGTTCTTCTTGAAGTCCCCCTTGTTCCCTTTGCCCTTTTTTTGAAACTAGTGGTCTTTGTCGACCATCAACACTTGATGCTTTTCTTGATTTCTAGCTTCGTCGATTTCAGCATCACGAAGAGCTTGGGAATTACTTTTTTCATCCCTTGCATATTATAGTTCATCACTAAGTTCTAGTAACTCGGTGATAATGACTAGAGAACTTTGTCAATTACTCTCTTATCTGGAAGATTAACTCCCACTTGATTCAAGCAAATGTAGTACTCAGACAATCTGAGCACATGCTCACTGGTTGAGCTATTCTCCTCCATCTTGTAGGCAAAGTACCGTCAGAGGTCTCATACCTCTCGACAAGGGCATGACTATGAAATACCAATTTCAACTCTTGGAACATCTTATATGCTCCATGGCGTTCAAAACATCTTTGAAGCCCCGATTCTAAGCCGTTAAGCATGGTGCACTAAACTATCAAGTAGTCATCATATTGAGCTAGCCAAACGTTCATAACGTCTGCATCTGCTCCTGCAATAGGTCTGTCACCTAGCGGTGCATCAAGGACATAATTCTTCTATGCAGCAATGAGGATAATCCTCAGATCACGGATCCAATCCGCATCATTGCTACTAACATTTTTCAACATAGCTTTTCTCTAGGAACACAATAAACGGGGAGCAACATCGCGAGCTATTGATCTACAACATAGATATGCTAATACTACCAGGACTGAGTTCATGATAAATTAAATTTCATTTAATCATATTACTTAATAACTCCCACTTAGATAGACATCCCTCTAATCATCTAAGTGATCACGTGATCCAAATCAACTAAACCATGTCCGATCATCATGTGAGATGGAGTAGTTTTCAATGGTGAACATCACTATGTTGATCATATCTTCTATATGATTCATGCTCGACCTTTCGGTCTCAGTGTTCCGAGGCCATATCTGCATATGCTAGGCTCGTCAAGTTTAACATGAGTATTCCGCGTGTGCAACTGTTTTGCACCCGTTGTATTTGAACATAGAGCCTATCACACCCGATCATCACGTGGTGTCTCAGCATGAAGAACTTTCGCAACGGTGCATACTCAGGGAGAACACTTATACCTTGAAATTTAGTGAGAGATCATCTTATAAAGCTACCGTCAAACTAAGCAAGATTAGATGTATAAAAGATAAACATCACATGCAATCATAATATGTGACATGATATAGCCATCATCTTCTTGTGCCTTTGATCTCCATCTCCAAAGCATCGTCATGATCTCCATCGTCACCGGCATGACACCATGATCTCCATCATCTTGATCTATATCAATGTGTCGTCACATGGTCGTCTCGCCAACTATTGCTCTTGCAACTATTGCTATCGCATAGCGATAAAGTAAAGCAATTATTTGGCGCTTGCATCTTATGCAATAGAAAGACAACCATAAGGCTTTTGCCAGTTGCCGATAACTTCAACAAAACATGATCATCTCATACAACAACTTATATCTCATCACGTCTTGACCATATCACATCACAACATGCCCTGCAAAAACAAGTTAGACGTCCTCTACTTTGTTGTTGCAAGTTTTACGTGGCTGCTACGGGATGAGCAAAAACCGTTCTTACCTACACATCAAAACCACAACGATAGTTCATCAAGTTAGTGCTATTTTAACCTTCTCAAGGACCGGGCATAGCCACACTCGGTTCAACTAAAATTGGAGAAACTGACACCCGCCAGCCACCTGTGTGCAAAGCACATCGGTAGAACCAGTCTCGCGTAAGCGTACGCGTAATGTCGGTCTAGGCTGCTTCATCCAACAATACCGCCGAACGAAAGTATGACATGCTGGTAAGCAGTATGACTTGTATCACCCACAACTCACTTGTGTTCTACTCGTGCATATAACATCTATGCATAAAACTAGGCTCTGATAACACTGTTGGGGAACGTAGTAATTTCAAAAAAAATTCCAACGCACACACAGGATCATGGTGATGCATAGCAACGAGAGGGAAGAGTGTTGTCCACGTACCCTCGTAGACCGAAAGTGAAAGCATTAGCACAACGCGGTTGATGTAGTCATACGTCTTCATGATCCGATCGATCAAGTACTGAACGTACGACACCTCCAAGTTCAGCACACGTTCAGCTCGATGACGTCCCACGAACTCCGATCCAGCAGAGCTTCGAGGGAGAGTTTCGTCAGCACGATGGCGTGACGACGATGATGATAATACTACCGACGCAGGGCTTCGCCTAAGCACCGCTACAATATGATCGAGGTGGATTATGGTGGAGGGGGGCACTGCACACGGCTGGGAGAGATCAACAGATCAACTTGTGTGTCTAGAGGTGCCCCCCTTCCCTCGTATATAAAGGAGGGAGGGAGAGGCCGGCCCTAGAGGGGGCGCGCCAAGTGTGGGGAGTCCTACTAGGACTCCCAAGTCCTAGTAGGATTCCCCTTTCCTTCTCGGACTAGGAGAGAAGGAAAGAGGGGGAGAGGGAAGAGGAAAAGGGGGCTGCACCCCTTGTCCAATTCGGACCAGAGGGGGCGCGCGCTTCCTTCCTTTTGGCCTCTCTCCTCTATTCCCGTATGGTCCAATAAGGCCCAATACTTCTCCCGGTGAATTCCCATAACTCCCCGGTGCCCCGAAAATACCCGAATCACTCGGAACCTTTCCGATGTCCGAATATAGTCATCCAATATATCAATCTTTACGTCTCGACCATTTCGAGACTCCTCATCATGTCCCCGATCTCATCCAGGACTCCAAACTACCTTAGGTACATCAAATCGCATAAACTCATGATACATTCGTCACCGAAACTTTAAGCGTGCAGACCCTACAGGTTCGAGAACTATGTAGACATGACCAAGACACGTCTCCGGCCAATAACCAATAGCGGAACCTGGATGCTCATATTGGCTCCCACATATTCTACGAAGATCTTTATCGGTCAAACCGCATAACAACATACATTGTTCCCTTTGTCATCGGTATGTTACTTGCCCGAGATTCGATCGTCGGTATCTCAATACCTAGTTCAATCTCGTTACTGGCAAGTCTCTTTACTCATTCCGTAATACATCACCCCGTAACTAACTCATTAGTTACAATGCTTGCAAGGCTTATAGTGATGTGCATTACCGAGTGGGCCCAGAGATACCTCTCCGACAATCGGAGTGACAAATCCTAATCTCGAAATACGCCAACCCAACAAGTACCTTTGGAGACACCTGTGGAGCACCTTTATAATCACCCAGTTACGTTGTGACGTTTGGTAGCACACAAAGTGTTCCTCCGGTAAACGGGAGTTGCATAATCTCATAGTCATAGGAACATGTATAAGTCATGAAGAAAGCAATAGCAACATACTAAACGATCAAGTGCTAAGCTAACGGAATGGGTCAAGTCAATCACATCATTCTCTTAATGATGTGATCCCGTTAATCAAATGACAACTCATGTCCATGGCTAGGAAACTCAACCATCTTCGATTAATGAGCTAGTCAAGTAGAGGCATACTAGTGACACTCTGTTTGTCTATGTATTCACACATGTATTATGTTTCCGGTTAATACAATTCTAGCATGAATAATAAACATTTATCATGAAATAAGGAAATAAATAATAACTTTATTATTGCCTCTAGGGCATATTTCATTCAGATATCGATGACGATTGGCTCCTTGGACATGGAAGAGGGCGAGGCCTCCGCATCGTGGGTGCCCTCGTTGTAGTGGTGAGTTGCCTGAGCCGCTCCAGGCACCAACCTGCTGGCTCTCGAGATTAGGTAAGCACGTGAATGCTGAGAAAACACCTCGTAGTCTTGGTCGAAGGCACCGACAGTGGCCTCGAGAAAACACCTCGAACTATCGTTTAAAGCAGCCAACTGCGTCACGGTGTCAGTGCGCGAGGTGTCGACGGTGGCCTCGATGGCGAGGTGCTCCTCCAAGATCCGGGGGTCGGCACAAATGGCAGCCATCGCGACCTCATCCGCACATGCGGCCGCGATTTGCTTCTCCGCTGCCAATTGCTCCTTGAGATACTGGCTATACTGCGTGACCATGGCTTAGGGCGGCGCTTATTTGGTGGAGGGGTCGGTGATTTGGGTGGAAGGTGTCACTCTTGCACCGGTGGTCGGGGCATGTGGGATGTGGAAGGAGGAGCAGGATGGGCGTCGGGTGTGGATACCTGCCTGGATAGACGAGGCCGGGCAGCGTGAAGGAGGGTCGCCGACGTGGAGGCGACGTTGCAAGCAAGGAGTGAAGGTTTCAACTTGGAAAGGAAGGCGGAAACAGGGGAAATGTGGCTTTTGGTAAGGGGGAGGGGCGGGGAGGTAGATATTTCCATGAAAGACGAAAATTTGGAATCGCTTCAGTGAAAAAACTGGCATGCAAAGTGTCATCAGACACGGTCCCTTATTCGGAGCGGGTTGTGGACTATAGCCGTCGCACCTTCTCGTGTAAGCCGTATGCGTACTATACTTCGATGGTGCTCCAAGATATTTTGTGCCGCGTCTCACATGGTTGGTTATAATAAACTGTGTGGGATCTACTTGATTTTTCTTCTTGATTTGAATTACATAATGGGGTCACAGCGGCAATAGACAGTGTTTGAATTGCTAGACCTTTTATCTACAGTGAACATGCAACTATATGTGTGTCGTAAAAGAATTGGAATTATTCAGGGTTCGTTTGGACATTTTATACATAAATTGGTTTTCTAGCCATTTCAGGTGCACAATTCAAAATTAAACTACATCCACATGCTCCGGTGCACCAACATGGTTGTAAAATAATATATGTGTCCATGGGTTTATGCTTATCTCCCATGCAAGAAATGGGAATGTATTTCGAACACCACGACACTGTGGCTCTCCGGCAAACGTCGACGTACTTGCTTTTGTAATTCTAGTAAATCCAAAAATCGTCCGAAACTCATGAAATTTGCATGCTATCATGGAGCGGCATCAACATGCCATGGTAAAATTTTTGTCCCATTTGGGGCAGGTTTGGGTATAAGCTTCTCATAAACCAGAGCTTCTCACAACAAGTGCGATGGTTTCGGTAGGGAACGTTTCACCTTTCTGGATGAAACGATATCCGTTGCCTCTTCTCGATTTCAATTTTTTTCCTAGTGTCAACATAGAACAACAGGAATGTTGTGTCAATTTATGGGATTTTTGGGGTTCGCTTGGACATTTTTATACATTAACTGAGTTTTCTATGCATTCATGTGCATAATTCAAATATGAACTACATACACATGCTCTGATGCATATAAATTAGTTGAAAATTCAAATATGTGTCCTTGGTTGCATGCTTAGGCCCCATGCAAGAAATGGGAATGAATGTCAAACACCCTGCCACCGTCACTCGGCCACAAACATTGAGATACCTGGTTTTTAAATTCAAGTAAATCCAAAGCTCGTCTGAAATTCATGAAACTTGGCATGCTGTCATGGAGCGACATCAACATGTCGTGGTAAATTTTTTGTCCCATTTGGGGCAGGTTTGGGGATATGCTTCTCACAAACCAGAGCTTCTCACAACAAGCCTGATCGTTTTGGTAGGGAATGTTTCACCTTTCTGGACGAAACGATATCCGTTGCCTCTTCTCGATTTCAATTCTTTTCCTAGTGTCAAAATAGAACAACAGGAGTGTTGTGTTAATTTTTTGGATTTTTTGGGGTTTGCTTGGACATTTGTTGTAACGCCCTCGATGCGGCTATATCTCCCACGTGTCGAAGCACGACTTAGAGGCATAACCGCATTGAAAGCAATGTCGCAAGTGAGGTAATCTTCACACAACCCATGTAATACATAAGGGACAGAGATACATAGTTGGCTTACAATCGCCACTTCACACAATTACATGAATAAAACATTACAACATCCAAATACAATCAAGGTCCGACTACGGAACCAAAATAAAAGAAGAACCCCAAATGTGACAAGGTCCCCGATCGACCCCAACTGGGCTCCACTACTGATCAACTAGAACGAAACAACACAAAGGACAAGATCTTCATCGAGCTCCTCCTTGAGCTTGGTTGCGTCATCTGCACGGTTCAACGGCACCTGCAAGCTGGTTTTGGAAGTATCTGTGAGCCACGGGGACTCAGCAATCTCGCACCCTCACGATCAAGACTATTTAAGCTTATAGGTAAGATAAAGGTATGATGTGGAGCTGCAGCCAGCGACTAGCATATATGGTGGCTAACATACGCAAAAGAGAGCGAGAAGAGAAGGCAAAGCACGGTCAAGAAACTATGATCAAGAAGTGATCCTAGAACAACCTACGTCAAGCATAACTCCAACACCGTGTTCACTTCCCGGACCCCGCCGAGAAGAGACCATCACGGTTACACACGCGGTTGATGCATTTTAATTAATGTCAACTTCAGGTTTTCTACAACCGGACGTTAACAAATTCCCATCTACCCATAACCGCGGGCACGGCTTTCAAAAGTTCAAATCCCTGCAGGGGTGTCCCAACTTAGCCCATGACAAGCTCTCACGGTCAACGAAGGATATTCCTTCTAGCGGGAAGACCCGATCAGACTCGGAATCCCGGTTACAAGACATTTCGACAAGGTAAAACTAAACCAGCAACACCGCCCGAATGTGCCGACAAATCCCGATAGGAGCTGCACATATCTCGTTCTCAGGGCACACTCAGATGAGACTAGCTACGAGTAAAACCAAACCTCAAGTTGCCCCGAGGTGGCCCCACAGGCAGCTCAGTTCGGACCAACACTCAGAGGAGCACTGGCCCGAGGGGGTTAAAATAAAGATGACCCTTGGGCGCGCGACCCCCAAGGGAAAAGAAAAGGCTAGGTGGCGAATGGTAAAACCAATGTTGGGCATTGCTGGAAGAGTTTTATTCAAGGCAAACTGTCAAGGGGTTCCCATTATTGCCCAACCGCGTAAGGAACGCAAAATCCGGGAACATAACACCGATATGACGGAAACTAGGGCGGCAAGAGTGGAACAAAACACCAGGCATAAGGCTGAGCCTTCCACCCTTTACCAAGTATATAGATGCATTAATTAAATAAGATATATAGTGATATCCCAACAAGTAAACATGTTCCAACAAGGAACAACATCTCCATGATCCAACAAGGAACAAACTTCAATCTTCACCTGCAACTAACAACGTTATAAAAGGGGCTGAGCAAAGCGGTAACATAGCCAAACAACAGTTTGCTAGGACGAGGTGGGTTAGAGGCTCGGTTTTAACAATATGGGAGGCATGATAAGCAAGTGGTAGGTATCGCAGCATAGGCATAGCAAAAGAGCGAGCAACTAGCAAGCAAAGATAGAAGTGATTTCGAGGGTATGGTCATCTTGCCTGAAATCCCGCAAGGAAGAAGAACGAGTCCATGAAGAAGATATACGGACATAGACGAACAGGTCCTCACAAACGCGACGTTACCGGAACCAACCCGAAGAAGCAAACACCAGAAAGAAGCACACAACATAGTAAACAACCAACACATGAACATGGTATGATATGCGGGATGCGGTATGTGATGCATATGCAAGATTTGCAAGGGAATGAATGAACCTGGCCTCAACATGGAAATCCAAGTGTGCCACTGGAAAGGTGAGGTGATTTCGGTTGAAATCGATATAAAGATCACCGGAATCGGAGGCACAGTTTGGAAATGGCAAGCAAAACAAATATGGCACCGGTCTGCGATAAACAACAAGTAGCCATCTAAATGCAACAAGTTAAACATGCTATAACACCCAAACATGGAAAAAAAATACATGGCAGGGATCCATTCATGAAGCTTAACAAAATATGAACACTGAGCTACGGCCAATTCATCAATTAACAGGTTCAAACAAGCATGGCAAAAGTGCAATTGGTAAACAAATTTCAGACTTGGTGAAATTAACACTTGTCTGGAATTTCATATCAGGTAGCACAATTTGGAGCAAGAAAACTATATGCTACAGGAACTTAACATGGCAAAGTAAGGCATGGCATGGAGCTACTCAAAAAGCTTAACAAAAGTCCCTTAGTGACCTTGAGCCAAAAGGGATCAGAAAATACAATTGCAAGCATGTGAACATGGCAAAAAACATAATCAGGTCACAGACTTAGTGAAAAACTGGAGCATGCAAATCAGATATCAAGTAGGCATGTTTACGAGCTCGACGCACTCACTACAGAGCATGTCATGACAATCTAAGCATACACCCATCAATAATACACATTATACAAGCTAGAAATGGCAAGAACAACAACATAGCATGCACGGATCAACAACAACATCCTCAGCAAAATTGCTAACAAGTAGACAATTTGCCAGGAATTACGAAATAGCAAAAGTATAGCTTGATTGACTCAAGCTAGGGTGCTCCATAATTGCAAACAAAAACATGGATGGATAGAGCACCACAAGATTAACAAATCATCCTTACTGATCATCCTCAAAAGAGGCACGGATCACTAGGAAACAACATGAACATATGGCATATTGATAAAAACAGATCAAGGACTTAGTAAAATTCTAAGTCCCTGAAATCAGCATTAACGAATGCACCATTTTGCAAGCTTGTGCTAGTCACCACACACATCACAAAAATACATGGATAGCACCTCTGGAAAGATGGCAAAGCATCTAACAAAACTCATGTAGAGCTCAGGGGCATATTATGCACATATTAATCATGGCAAAATGACAAATAGCTATTTGGTGCAGCAGATCTGACAATTAACTCAAATAGCACTCTTCCAACAGCATTTCGGGCATCAAGATGAGCTCAAATGAAAATGATGCAATGAGATGAAATGATTTACTCTCTGAGGCGAACATTTTGATATGCTACATGCGCAAAACGGAGCTACAGATGCAAAGTTACGACATGAAGAACATGGCCATTTGAAACTGGAAATCTCGAGAACTTGGTGAAATATAGACCTCTCCCGGATCTAGGGTTGGCACGGAATCTGAGGCGCAGACGGAGTTCGCCGGAGCACGACCGGAGACAGCGATGACGGTGGCCGGAAGACGCGGGATCTCGCCGGAGATGGCGGATCCGGGCCGCATCTCGCCGGATCCGGCCGGATCCCGGCGCGGGGCGGCGTAGGGAGGACGGCGGCGGCCGTGGCGCGGGGTAGGCGCGGGCGGAGTATGAGGCGGCGGCGCACTCCGGCGAGGTCGTCGCCGGGCGGCGGGCGGCGCACGGCGGCCGGCGCTGAAGGCGAGCGGCGGCGCGGGGCTCGGGTGCCCGCGGGTGGCGGCGGCAGCGTCCCGGGCCGGGAGGGCCCGATCCGGGCCCCGGCGGGCCGCGGCGGCGGCGACACTTGGCGCGAGGCCATTGGCGCGGACGGCGGCGGCGGGTTTGTCCGGCCGGGTCCGGACATGTCCGGCGCGGCGCGAGGGAAATTTAGGGTTAGAGGAAGGGGAAGACCCGGGATTTTTCGTGGGGGATCTTTATATAGGGGTAGAAGGAGCTAGGAGAGTCCAAATGAGGTGTGGTTTTCGGTCACGCGATCGTGATCGAACGACCAAGTTGATGGAGGAGGTTTAGGTGGGTTTTGGGCCACTTTGGAAGGGTGTTGGGCTGCAACACACACGAGGCCTTTTCGGTCCCTCGGTTAACCGTTGGAGTATCAAACGAAGTCCAAATGGCACGAAACTTGACAGGCGGTCTATCGGTAGTAAACCAAGGCCGCTTGGCAAGTCTCGGTCCAATCCGGAAATGTTTAACCCCCACACACGAAATGAAGGAAGAAAGGACCACCGGAGGAGATAGGAGCGCCGGAATGCAAAACGGACAACGGGGAAAATGCTCGGATGCATGAGACAAACATGTATGCAAATGAAATGCACATGATGACATGATATGCAATGCATGACACGCAAGCAATGACAAGGCAACAATAGAAAATAACTGGAGGACACCTGGCACATCGATCTCGGGGCGTTACATTTGTATACATTAATTGAGTTTTCTATGCATTCATGTGCATAATTCAAATTTGAACTACAGGCACATGCTCTAATGCATGTAAATTGGTTGAAAATTCAAATCTGTGTCCTTGGTTGCATGCTTAGGTCCCATGCAAGAAATGAGAATGAATGTCAAACACCCTGTCACCGTCACTCGGCCGCAAACATTGAGATACCTGGTTTCTAAATTCTAGTAAATCGAAAACTCGTCTGAAATTCATGAAACTTGGCATGCTATCATGGAGCGGCATCAACATGCCGTGGTAAAATTATTGACCCATTTGGGGCAGGTTTGGGGATATGCTTCTCACAAATCAGAGCTTCTCACAATGAGCCAGATGGTTTCGGTAGGGAACGTCCCACCTTTGGGCACAAAACGATATCCATTGCCTCTTATTGCTTTCAAAAAATTTCTCATGTCAACATAGAACAACAAGAGTGTTGTGTCAATTTTTGGGATTTTTGGGGGTTCGTTTATACATTTTTATGCATTAATTGAGTTTTCAATGCATTTATGTGCATAATTCAAATTTGAACTACATGCACATGCTCTAATGCATATAAATTGGTTGAAAATTCAAATCCGTGTCCTTGGTTGCATGCTTAGGCCCCATGCAAGAAATGAGAATGAATGTCAAACACCCTGCCACCGTCACTCGTCCGTAAACATTGAGATACCTGGTTTTTAAATTCTAGTAAATCCAAAACTCGTCTGAAATTCATGAAACTTGGCATGCTATCATGGAGCGGCATCAACATGCTGTGGTAAAGTTTTTGTCCCATTTGGGGCAGGTTTGGGTATATGCTTCCCACAAACTAGAGCTTCTCACAACAAGCATGATGGTTCTGGTAGGGAACGTCCCACCTTTGGGGACAAAACGATATCCATTGCCTCTTATTGCTTTCAAAAATTTTCTCGTGTCAACATAGAACAACAGGAGTGTTGTGTAAATTTTTGGGATTTTTCGGTATTCGTTTGGACATTTTTATGCATTAATTGAGTTCTCAATGCATTTATGTGCATAATTCAAATTTGAACTACATGCACATGCTCCAGTGCATATAAATTGGTTAAAAATCAAATATTTGTCCTTGGGTGCATGCTTAGGTCCCATGCAAGAAATGGGAATGACTTTCAAACACCAGGGCATCGTTGATTGCTGGCAAAACGTTGAGATACTTTGTTTTTAAATTTTAGGAAATCCAAAACTCATCTGAAATTCATGAAACTTGGCATGCTATCATGAAATGGCACCTGACATGCTATGGTATTTTTCATGTCCATTTTGAGAGAAGGCGCAATAGAATAACAGCCAACAAAGGCATTTTGAAAAAATAGCTGCCACTTCAATATCTCAAACGTTTGTATAATTCAACCCGTGTGTGTTCTGTTAATCATTCACGTGACGCCACGTGTCCTGGTTTTAATGGCTATAGGTTTTAATGGCTCTTGATCGCAAACATTTTAGATAGAACACCCGTCTGCAAAGTGAGAACAAGATTTGTGCATCTCTTCAACGCAAACGATTCTTTTGGATGACCCGTGTGCAACCACTTACAAACAATTTGGTAAGATTTGCATATGTCATATTGGGTATGTTGCCATTTGTCAAACTGGAAAAATTGACATTTGTTGATCTAGTAACACTGCCATTTGTCAACCTTATAACAGTGCAATTTGTCAAAATATGAAGCTAAAAATCACTAGCAGTATCTAATTTTTGCAACTAAAATTCAGTAATTAATCATAGATGTGATACGTCTCCAACGTATCTATAATTTTTGATTGCTCCATGCTATATTATCTACTATTTTGGACATTATTGGGCTTTATTATCCACTTTTATATTATTTTTGGGACTAACTTATTAACCAGAGGCCCAGCCTAGAATTGTTGTTTTTTTGCCTATTTTAGGGTTTCGAAGAAAAGGAATATCAAACGGAGTCCAAACGGAATGAAACCTTCGGGAACCTAATTTTCTCACCGAATACAACTCAGGAGACTTGGACCCTACGTCAAGGCACGTAACAGGAGGCCACGAGGTAGGGGGGCGCGCCCTACCCTACCAGGCGCGCCCCCACCCTCGTGGGCCCCTGTTGCTCCACCGACGTACTTCTTCCTCCTATATATACCCACGTACCCCCAAACAATCAGATACGGAGCCAAAACCCTAATTCCACCATCGTAACTTTCTGTATCCACGAGATCCCATCTTCGGGCCTGTTCCGGAGCTCCGCCGGAGGGGGCATCGATCACGGAGGGCTTCTACATCGACAACATAGCCTCTCCGATGAAGTGTGAGTAGTTTACTTCAGACCTACGGGTCCATAGTTAGTAGCTAGATGGCTTCTTCTCTCTTTTTGGATCTCAATACAATATTCTCCCCCTCTCTTGTGGAGATCTATTCGATGTAATCTTCTTTTTGCGGTGTGTTTGTTGAGATCGATGAATTGTGGGTTTATGATCAAGTCTATCTATGAATAATATTTGAATCTTCTCTGAATTCTTTTATGTATGACTGGCTATCTTTGCAAGTCTCTTCGAAATATCAGTTTGGTTTGGCCTACTAGATTGATCTTTCTTGCAATGGGAGAAGTGCTTAGCTTTGGGTTCAATCTTGCGGTGTCCTTTCCCGGTGACAGTAAGGGCAGCAAGGCACATATTGTATTGTTGCCATCGAGGATAACAAGATGGGGTTTTCTTCATATTGCATGAGTCTATCCCTCTACATCATGTCATCTTGCTTAAGGCGTTACTCTGTTTTAACTTAATACTCTAGATGCATGCTGGATAGCGGTCGATGAGTGGAGTAATAGTAGTAGATGCAGGCAGGAGTCGGTCTACTTGTCTCGGACGTGATGCCTATATACATGATCATACCTAGATATTCTCATAACTATGCTCAATTCTATCAATTGCTCAACAGTAATTTGTTCACCCACCGTAGAATACTCATGCTCTCGAGAGAAGCCACTAGTGAAACCTATGGCCCCCGGGTCTATCTTTATCATATCAATCTCCTACTACTTAGTTATTTACTTTGCTATTTACTTTGCTTTTATTTTACTTTGCATCTTTATCATAAAAATACCAAAAATATTATCTTATCATATCTATCAGTTCTCACTCTCGTAAGTGGCCCTATAGGGATTGACAACCCCTATTTGCGTTGGTTGCGAGGATTTATTTGTTTTGTGCAGGTACAAGGGACTCGCGCGTAGCTTCCTACTGGATTGGTACCTTGGTTCTCAAAAACTGAGGGAAATACTTACGCTACTTTGCTGCATCATCCCTTCCTCTTTGGGGAAAACCAACGCAGTGCTAAAAGAGGTAGCAAGAAGGATTTCTGGCGCCGTTGCCGGGGAGGTCTACGCAAAAGTCAACATACCAAGTACCCATCACATACCCTTATCTCCCGCATTACATTATTTGATATTTGCCTCTCATTTTCCTCTCCCCCCAATTCGCCCTTGCCATTTTATTCGCCCTCTCTCTCTCTATCCTCCCTCTCTTTCTCTATTTGCCCCTTTTTGTCCGCTTGCTTTTTGTTTGCTTGTGTGTTAGTTTGCTTGCTTGTCACGATAGCTCAAGATAATACTAAATTGTGTGACTTCACCAATACCAACAACAATGATTTTATTAGCACTCCGATTGCTCCTCTTACCGATGCTGAATCTTGTGAAATTAATACTGCTTTGCTGAATCTTGTCATGAAAGATCCGTTCTCCAGCCTTCCTAGTAAAGATGCCGCTACCCATCTTAATAGCTTCGTTGATTTGTGTGACATGCAAAAGAAGAAAGATGTGGATAATGATATTGTTAAATTGAAGTTATTTCCTTTTTCTCTTAGAGATCGTGCTAAAGCTTGGTTTTCGTCTTTGCCTAAAAATAGTATTGATTCATGGAACAAGTGCAAAGATGCTTTTATCTCTAAGTATTTTCCTCCCGCTAAGATCATCTCTCTTAGAAACCATATTATGAACTTTAAGCAACTTGATCATGAACATGTTGCACAAGCTTGGGAGACAATGAAATTAATGACACGTAACTGCCCTACTCATGGTTTAAATTTGTGGATGATTGTTCAGAATTTTTATGCCCGATTGAATTTTGCTTCTAGAAATCTTTTAGATTCGGCTGCGGGAGGCACTTTTATGGAAATCACTTTAGGAGAAGCTACTAAACTCCTAGATAATATTATGGTTAATTATTCTCAATGGCATACTGAAAGATCTACTAATAAAAAGGTGCATGCGATAGAAGAAATTAATGTTTTGAGTGGAAAGATGGACTTATGAAATTATTTGCTAATAAGAGTGTTTGTTCTGATCCTAATGATATGCCCTTGTCTACTTTGATTGAGAATAATAATGAATCTATGGATGTGAATTTTGTTGGTAGGAACAATTTTGGTAACAATGTGTATAGAGGAAATTTCAACCCTAGGCCTTATCCTAGTAATTCCTCTAATAATTATGGTAATTCCTACAACAATTCTTAGGAAATTACAATAAGATGCCCGCTGATTTTGAATCTAATATTAAAGAATTTATTACTTCGCAAAAGAATTTTAATGCTATGATTGAAGAATTGCTTAAGATTGATGATTTGGCTAGGAACGTTGATAGAATTGCTCTTGATGTTGATTCTTTGAAACTTAGTTCTATTCCACCTAAGCATGATATCAATGAGTCTCTCAAAGCCATGAGAATTTCCATTGGTGAGTGCAAAGAAAGAACCGCTAGGATGCGTGCTAAGAAAGATGCCTTTATAAAAGCGTGTTCTTCTAGTTCCTATGAAAATAATGATGAAGATCTAAAAGTTATTGATGTGTCCCCTATTAAATCTTTGTTTTGCAATATGAATCTTGATAATGATGGGACTGAATATGATCCACCTTTACCTAGAAGGCATTCCAAGAATTCTGAATCTTTTGATCTTGATGCTAAATTTGATAAAAGTGGGATTGAAGAAATTAAAACCCTAGATGTTGCTAAACCAACTATTATGTATTTCAAGGAATTTAACTATGAAATTGCTCTTTGATTGATTGTATTTCCTTGTTGCAATCCGTGCTAACTTCTCCTCATGCTTATAGTCAAAATAAAGCGTTTACTAAACATATCGTTGATGCCTTGATGCAATCTTATGAAGAAAAACTTGAATTGGAAGTTTCTATCCCTAGAAAACTTTATAATGAGTGGGAACCAACTATTAAAATTAAAATTAAAGATCATGAATGCTATGCTTTATGTGATTTGGGTGCTAGTGTTTCCACGATTCCAAAGACTTTGTGTGATTTGTTAGGTTTCCGTGATTTTGATGATTGCTCTCTAAACTTGCACCTTGCGGATTCCACTATTAAGAAACCTATGGGAAGAATTAATGATGTTCTTATTGTTGCAAATAGTAATTATGTGCCCGTAGATTTTATCGTTCTTGACATAGATTGCAATCCTTCATGTCCTATTATTTTTGGTAGACCTTTCCTTAGAACGATTGGTGCAATTATTGATATGAAGGAAGGAAATATTAGATTCCAATTTCCATTAGGCATGGAACACTTTCCTAGAAAGAAAATTAAATTACCTTATGAATCTATTATGAGAGCCACTTATGGATTGCCTACCAAAGATGGCAATACCTAGATATATTCTTGCTTGTTATGCCTAGCTAGGGGCGTTAAACGATAGCGCTTGTTGGGAGGCAACCCAATTTTATTTTTATTCCTTGCTTTTTGCTCCTACTTAGTAATAAATAAATTATTTAGCCTCTGTTTTGGTTGTGTTTTTGTGTTTAATTAGTGTTTGTGCCAAGTAGAACCATTGGGAAGACTTGGGGAAAGTCTTGTTGAACTTGCTGTAAAAAACAGAAACTTTAGCGCTCACGAGAACTGCTGTAATTTTTATTTGGAAAGTGCTATTTAGTTAAAAAAATTAAGATGATTAATAGATAAATTCCTCACGTCTAGAAATTTATTTTAGATTTTTGGGGTTCCAGATCTTGCGCTAGCTACAGATTACTACAGACTGTTCTGTTTTTGACAGATTCTATTTTGCGTGTGTTGTTTGCTTATTTTGATGAATCTATGGCTAGTAAATTAGTTTATAAACCATAGAGAAGTTGGAATACAGTAGGTATAACACCCATATAAATAAATAATGAGTTCATTACAGTACCTTGAAGTGGTCTTTTGTTTTCTTTCGCTAACGGAGCTCACGAGTTTTCTACTTTAAGTTTTGTGTTGTGAAGTTTTCAAGTTTTGGGTAAAGATTTGATGGATTATGGAACAAGGAGTGGCAAGAGACTAAGCTTGGGGATGCCCATGGCACCCCCAAGATAATCTAAGGACACCTAAAAGCCAAAGCTTGGGGATGCCCCGGAAGGCATCCCCTCTTTCGTCTACTTCTATCGGTAACTTTACTTGGAGCTATATTTTTATTTACCACATGATATGTGTTTTACTTGGAGCGTCTTGTATGATTTGAGTCTTTGCTTGTTAGTTTACCACAATCATCCTTGTTGTACACACCTTTTGAGAGAGCCATACATGATTTGGAATTTGTTAGAATACTCTATGTGCTTCGCTTATATCTTTTGTGTTATATAATTTTGCTCTAGTGCTTCACTTATATCTTTTAGAGCAGGGTGGTGGATTTGTTTTATAGACACTATTGATCTCTCATGCTTCACTTAGATTATTTTGAGAGTCTTAATAGCATGGTAATTTGCTTAAAATCCTAATATGCTTGGTATGCAAGATTAATAATAAAAAAATTCTCTTATAAGTGTGTTGAATACTATGATAAGTTTGATACTTGATAATTGTTTTGAGACATGGAGATGGTGATATTAAAGTCATGCTAGTTGAGTAGTTGTGAATTTGATAAATACTTGTGTTGAATATTGTGATTCCCGTAGCATGCACGTATGGTGAACCGTTATGTGATGAAGTCGGAGCATGATTTATTTATTGATTGTCTTCCTTATGAGTGGCGGTCGGGGACGAGCGATGGTCTTTTCCTACCAATCTATCCCCCTAGGAGCATGCACGTAATACTTTGCTTTGATAACTTGTTTTTGCAATAAGTATATGAGTTCTTTATGACTAATGTTGAGTCCATGGATTATACGCACTCTCACCCTTCCACCTTTGCTAGCCTCTCTAATACCGCGCACCTTTCGCCGGTATCATACACCCACCATATACCTTCCTCAAAACAGCCACCATACCTACCTATTATGGCATTTCCATAGCCATTCCGAGATATATTTCCATGCAACTTTCCACCATTCCATTTATTATGGCACACTCCATCATTGTCATATTGCTTAGCATGATCATGTAGTTGACATAGTATTTGTGGCAAGGCCACCGTTCATAATTCTTTCATACTTGCCACTCATGCATCATTGCATATCCCGGTACACCGCCGGAGGCATTCATATAGAGTCATATCTTGTTCTAAGTATCGAGTTGTAAGCAAGTTGGATGCACACCCAGTTAGTTCTTTTTCAGCTTTCATATACTTATAGCTCTAGTGCATCCGTTGCATGGCAATCCCTACTCACTCACATTGATATCTATTGATGGGCATCTCCATAGCCCATTGATACGCCTAGTTGATGTGAGACTATCTTCTCCCTTTTTGTCTTCTCACAACCACCACTCTATTCCACCTCTAGTGCTATATCCATGGCTCACGCTCATGTATTGCGTGAAGATTGAAAAAGTTTTGAGAATGTTAAAAGTATGAAACAATTGCTTGGCTTGTCATTGGGGTTGTGCATGATTTAAATATTTTGTGTGGTGAAGATAGAGCATAGCTAGACTATATGATTTTGTAGGGATAACTTTCTTTAGCCATGTTATTTTGAGAAGACATAATTGCTTTGTTAGTATGCTTGAAGTATTATCATTTTCTATGTCATTATGAACTTTTCTCTTGAATCTTTCGGATCTGAATATTCATACCACAATTAAGAAGAATTACATTAAAATTATGCCAAATAGCACTCCGCATCAAAATTTCTGTTTTTATCATTTACCTACTCGAGGACGAGCAGGAATTAAGCTTGGGGATGCTTGATACGTCTCCAACGTATCTATAATTTTTGATTGCTCCATGCTATATTATCTACTGTTTTGGACATTATTGGGCTTTATTATCCACTTTTATATTATTTTTGGGACTAACTTATTAACCGGAGGCCCAGCCCAGAATTCCTGTTTTTTTGCCTGTTTTAGGGTTTCGAAGAAAAGGAATATCAAACGGAGTCCAAACGGAATGAAACCTTCGGGAACGTGATTTTCTCACCGAATACAACTCAGGAGACTTGGACCCTACGTCAAGGCACGTAACAGGAGGCCACGAGGTAGGGGGGCGCGCCCTACCCTACCAGGCGTGCCCCCACCCTCGTGGGCCCCCTGTTGCTCCACCGACGTACTTCTTCCTCCTATATATACCCACGTACCCCCAAACAATCAGATACGGAGCCAAAACCCTAATTCCACCACCGTAACTTTCTGTATCCACGAGATCCCATCTTCGGGCCTGTTCCGGAGCTCCGCCGGAGGGGGCATCGATCACGGAG